>NC_052515.1:12271989-12302017 GCF_014356525.2 Nilaparvata lugens
CCCTGTTTTTGACAACATTTTCGCCATTTCAGCCGCCATTTTGAATTGCATTTGATCGAAATTGTTCGTGTCGGATCCTTATATTGTAAGGACCTTAAGTTCCAAATTTCAAGTCATTCCGTTCATTGGGAGATGAGATATCGTGTACACAGACGCACATACACTCATACACACACACACACACACACACACACACCACACACACACACACACACACACACACACCACACATACAGACCAACTCCCAAAAACCACATTTTTGGACTCAGGGGACCTTGAAACGTATTGAAATTTAGAAATTGGGGTACCTTAATTTTTTTCGGAAAGCAATACTTTCCTTACCTATGGTAATAGGGCAAGGAAAGTAAAAAAGAAGATGAAGGAACAGGAGGAAAGAAAGGGAGGTATTGAAAAACGCGTAATTTCAGTTTGGAGAATGATATGTGAATTCCAATGCAGACAAATAAAGACTAATGTTGTTGAGTAAAATGCGTGAAGTCAGAAATGAATAAGAAAATATATTTCGAAAAAAATAATGATAGAACAGGGCAATGACGGAGAAAATATATAAGAGTTATAAAGGAGAGTTAATGTGAAAGTTAAGTTAAATTAGAAATGATAAAATCACAGAGAAAAAAGATGTGAATTTCGAAGATGTGAGAAAAAATGACTGTGTAGAATAGAAAATCACTAGGAGAATACTTGAAATGTCCAAGAATTTGAGAGAAAAAGAGAGAGAGAGAGATATATGAATAGAATAGAATGACTGCCTTTATTTTATACCTGGGAGGGCGAAGTTAGGGCGCAGTCGGCCCTCTCTTACACTTGACCCTCCTATATGGTGAGAGGAAGGAAAGTGAATACAGGAAGGTGAATTGGATGAGTGGCGGAGAGGAAGAGACAGGGTGTGAAGGAGAAGAAGAAAGAGAGAGAAAGAAGGGGGAGTGGGAGAGAGAGAGATGAATGAAGAGAGAGATAAGGCGGAAGAGAAAGAGTGAGATGAGAGGGAGAAAAATTAATAGAGAAAAGCGAATTGGACGTGAGGCAGAGAATAATGATGAAGATAGAGAAGAAAAATAGCCACGTCTGATTAGAGGCAATGTCAAAAAACAGGGGGACAATATTTTTTTATTCGGGTTGAAAAATGACAGCAGTTATTAAGATAAGGGAACACAGGCAAAATATTAAGGCCAGGTGCTGTGCTATGCGGGGATCATACTTAATTCGCCATCGTTATGAAAATGCGCCAACAGCCGTGCAAAAACAGGTTAAAAAAAGGACACAAAAAGGTTAAAAATGGGGACAACAATGAAAAATCAGGCGGTAGGCAAAGAAGGAGAAAGTGAAAAAGAGAAAGGATTCATAGAGCGGGGGAGAAGAAAGGAGCAGTGATGGTGAGTGAATAGGAAAGCTTGGTGACCGAGAGAGAGAGAATGAGTGTGCGAGAGTGGAAGAAAGAGTATGTGTCTGAACGAGAGAGAGAGAGAGAGAGAGAGAGAGAGAGAGAGATTGAGTGAGTGAGTGTATGAGGGGGTAAGTACAGGGAGAGAAAGTGAGGAAATAAATGGAACAAGGGGAGAAGGTTGAAGAGAAGTTAAGCAGGAAGAGAGAGGAATGGAGAGGAAGAGTGGTTGAGAAATAAAGAAATAACGGAGTGAGAGTGTATGAGAAAGACGGAAAATCACCGGAGCACAAAAAGAGACAAAGAAGGCTTGAAATTCGTAGTTACTGAAAAAAGTATCCGTTGAAATGTGCTTAGAAGGTTTTTCGTGAGAGAGGAAGAAGAAGAGAGAGAAAATGGTAGAGGGGGAGGAAGAGAGAGCGAAAGATTTTTGATAACAGAAATGTGGAGAGCAGAGAGATAGTGTATGAGAAGGAGAGGGGACATAACGATTTGATAAAAAATAGAAGAAGAAAGACGAAAGAAAGCCTATCTATATTATATAAAAGTGAAATGGCACTCACTCACTGACTGACTGACTCACTCACTCACTCGCAGAACTAAAAATCTACCGGACCAAAAACGTTCAAATTTGGTAGGTATGTTCAGTTGGCCCTTTAGAGGCGCACTAAGAAATCTTTTGGCAATATTTTAACTCTAAGGGGTGGTTTTTAAGGGTTTAAAGTTCGTCTTTCAGCATGTATGTTCTTCTTATTCTCTTAATTTATAATTGAAAAATGTCCATACCATATGTTAATATAGAACTATAATAGAGAGAGTACCTCTTCGAAACAGTTCTGTTGTTAACTAGTAACTAAATTAATAATTTTGTCAGGTTGGCATTAAGTTGAATTGACTTTGTTAGGTTGGCACCAAGTTGAAGAATGAAATGCATTTATCGCGGAAAAATTGATTGGGCACTGCTACTTTAATCAGAGCTATTCCTGGTAATATTATATTACTAGCCGTCAGGCTCGCTGCGCTCGCCATATCCGTTTAGCCAGACGTTTAGTCTGGACCTCCGAATGGATCGTCCTAACATATGATAAAAATGCTCAAATGAAAAATGCAGGCGAGCGAAGCGAGCCTGCTGATCTCATCCCTGGACGATCCAGTCGGGGGTCCAGGGGGCGGAGCCCCCTGGCTAGACGGATATGTGAGTGAAGCGAGCCTGACGGCTAGTGATACTATAAAAGTGACAACCTCAGCAGTAAAAACAGAAGATACCTGGGAAGGAAGAAATGGAGTTGTGTTGACTCTACAATGAGATAGTAAAAAATATGTTTGTAGATAATATAAAATGACAATGGGAGATTAGAAGATAACTGAGTAAAAGACCATCAGATGAAGGGAGACAAAAGATAACGGCTCATCTTCTAAAAATTATAAACATGAAGTTAGACTTGAAAAGTTGTTGTAGCATGAAAGAATATATTAAAGAGCAGTGGATGATGGAAGTTGGGATAGGGAATGAATAAAGAAATAGGGTGTACTTGAGAGAAGAAAACTGATAAAAGTTTTACGGTTTTTATGATAAGAAGGAAGTTAACCGATAAATTAGGGACATCATTTTGTGGATGAGGAATGCAAACCTTATCTTGTGGATGTATAACTAAAAGGAGAATCTATGCTTTTGGAAGAAGAGTAATAAGAACAGTAAGTGATAACATAGAGTAAAGATATTTAAGATTATTAATTTTAGATTATTGGTCTCTGGTAATCATGAATGTGGAGAAGAAGAAAATAATAGGAGGGAAGAAATTTGAACTGATTTATTGATAAGAACATTATTTTTCCTACAGTTACCTTGAAAAGTGACCATTCCTGCACTATTTACAGAGCGCAAAGAATCACTTTTCCGCTCTAGTGCACAAAGTATTACTTTGCGCACTCTTAATACTTTGAGTATTATCTTGCAGCCATCCCAATCAGCTGTTGGCATTGTTGGCGTGTATTTTGAATGCGAATTTGTTCTATCTATTTTTTTCTGATTTCCAAATAAATAGAAATGAGAACTCATTTCATTCATTTCATTTTCATTTCACCACCTACATCACAAGGATGAGGGGCACGTCAAGGAAGCGAATGAAAGTCGCTACTTTTGAATTACACTCTTCACTGGAAATTTCTTCAGTGAATAGAGTGGATTGTCTAAAAAGTATTTTTTTAGAGCTTGCTTAAATGGTTTAGGCTCTTTTATACTTTTTATATCGTGTGGCAGGCAATTATGAAAGCGGAAACCCTGTGTATGTGGCTGTCTATATGTTTTCAGCAGTATACTGTATGGGAGGTCGAAATCGTTTTTTCCTCTTGTATTGTGTTCATGTATATTGTGTCTACATGGCCTAACCGTTACATACTTTTTTATATATAGAATTGTCTTGTAGATATAGAGGGATACTACTGTAAAGATTCTGTCCCTCCTGAAATAAGGCCTGCAGTGAGCGTCATATGGCAAACAGTTCATAATCCTTATTGATTTCTTTTGTAATATCAGTATTTGTTCTATGTATGTGTGCGGTGTGCTTCCCCAGGCTATTATGCCAAAACTGATGTGTGAAGCGAATAATGAATGATAGGCCATCATTGCAGTGCTTTTATCTGCTATACTCCTTATTCTTCTTATCCCATAGCGTGATGTGGATAATTTGCTACACAGTGATTCAATGTGCTCCTGCCATGTCAAGTTTCCATCTAATATTATGCCCAGGAATCTTGCTGAACCCGAAATCTCCTCCTCAGTATTCAACTGGCTCCCAGCATTCATGATGGTCCTTGCCTGTGTTTTGAAAGTTTACTATGGTACTTTTTGAACTGTTTATATTTAATTTTAATTCTAACAAGGCTTTTTTTGTTGAGGCTATTGTTGTGTTTATAATGTGACTGTAGTTCCTCCTGGGTTTTTCCATTTATTATTAATGTAGTGTCATCAGCAAAAAGTATGCATTCTGAAGCTCCTGGGAGTTTTTTAGGCAAGCTATTAATATAAATGAGGAAGAGTAAGGGCCCCAGCACAGATCCCTGTGGCACTCCGTTTCTCATAGACTGGGGCAGAGACCTAGCAGTCATTTTTCTCCCACATTTCTTATATTTGAGCTCCACAATTTGGTACCTATTTGTTAAGTAGTTTTCCAGCCATTTCTTTGCCTGTCCTCGTATCCCTATATATTCTATTTCTGACAGCAGAGTCGTCCAGTCCAAGGAGTCAAATGCCTTCCGGAGATCCAGGAAAACCGCCGAGACCCTGTTTTTTTGCTCCCAGTTCTCATTAAATTATATATTTTGAATAATTATTATTAATTATTCATTATTTCAAATAGTATTCTATTAATTCATAAATTAGTTGAAGAACTATTTAGAAATAAGGATTTACTCAGAATTATTCAAATTTTCAAATAAATTGGATTAATTTGATTTTCAATTTGAATAAATTATCGATTATTAATTTTCAATTGGATTATCAAGTTTAAAATAAATTAAAGTTGTTATTAAGAAAATTATACAGACGAACATTTGATGGATTTCAGCCATCATTTTACCCATAATCAACCACTTTTCATATTCAATTATTGTAACTGTAGGAAAAATTTAATGTGAAATATGTGCGCAAAGTTCCTCTGCTGCACTCAAGAAACCATTCCGCCCTCGCCTACGGCTCGTGCGTAAACGTTTCTTTCGGTGCAGCAAACTGTCACTTTGCGCACTAGTTGCACAAATAACTATTGTGAATGAGTAAAACAAAACTTTTTTCGTAGATTTATAACTGAAAAAAATCTATGTTTTCGGAAGAAGGGTGAATAAAATGGAGTGGAGATACTTCCTTTTTGTGTAGTTGAGAAGTTGATATTGTGGTAATTATTCATATTCAATGAAAAAGACTGAGAAATTGTCAAAAACCACAGATTTATTGTCAAAACCACAAATATGTGGTTTTTTGATAATTTCTGAGTCTTTTTCATTCAATAAAGATAATTATTAGAGATTATTGATTTTAGATAATTTGTCTCTGGTAATCATGAATTTGAAGGAGACGAGGATAACAAGAGGGAAGAAATTTGAACTAGTATAATGATAGATAATACTCGTATAGTTGATGATCAAGAGAAGAGCATTAACAAAACAATAATATTAAAATGATTACAAACCGATATAAAATAGAGTTGAGATAATTACTTTTTGTGTAGTTGAGAAGTTGATATTGTGGTAATTATTCATATTCAATGAAAACGACTGAGAAATTGTCAAAATCAACAGATTTATTATCAAAACCACAAATCTGTGAATTTTTGACAATTTCTGTCTTTTTCATTCAATAAAGATAATTATTTGATATTATTAATTTTAAATCATTTGTCTCTGGTAATCATGAATGTGGAGGAGACGAGAATAACAAGAGGGAAAAAATTTGAACTAATATAATGATAAATAATACTCGTATAGTAGATGATCAAGAGAAGAGCATTAACAAAACAATAATATTAAAATGATTACAAACCGATGTGACATTTCGAGAAATGTAACGAGAAACTGATGGATTAAGAACCAATAATCAAAATTGATACTTGATATCCAAATTGTCAAAACAAGTGGGATGTAAATGGGTAGAATGAGTTATGGAAACGTTGAATTATTGATACCAAACGTCAAATTAGAGGGAACATGATTAACCATTAGAAACAGAGACACAGACAATACTCTCTTATTCCAAATGTCAAGAACATTTTGTAGAATCGATAAAGTCACCTGTCAAAGAAAGAGGAGGAAATCAAGCTTAAAAGCTATTTAATGCCTTTACAAAACAATGAGGGAATGGAATAGTTAATTATGATTCAACTGTTTCAAATGAAAACATTTCAATTAGAAGACTTGAATGAGGAATACATCCTTAATGAAGAGGCTCTAATGAAAGTGTTTTTTTTCATTCAACTTTTGTTTCTATCCTGTATTCTGTGAATTGAAAATTAGTTTTCTTTTCTGTTTTTTCGAGTATTTCAACTACAAAATCAAATAAGAAGTGTTTCTATTACTACTTTCAATTTTCGAAATGAATGGATTGATGTGAATACTAGTAGTTCTATGAACAGTAGACCTCACGCAATATTCTCATCCACAAGTACCTGATTGAAACTATAGACCTTATCGAAATACAACAATAAACTGGCTTTCCACATATCCGTGTAATCACTTGTCAGCTGATTTATGATGAATAATTCTATAGTCAGATTTTTACTCTAATATTGGCGTATGAAGGAGGCTCCTTTTTCCTTTTATATTATCCTTGAAATGCAAAATTTCCAAAAACCTTGTATATACGTCGACGCGCAATTAAAAAAGGGACCTGTCAAATTTCATGAAAATCTATTGTAGCGTTTCGCTGTAAATGCGCAACATATAAACATTTAAACATTAAGAGAAATGCCAAACCGTCGACCTGAATCTTAGAGCTCACTTCGCTCGGTCAATAAAAATGAAAGAAAATTCACAACAGAGGAAAAAGTGAACATACGGACTAAAATGTACAGAAGTACATTTAAACATTAAGAGAAATGCCAAACCGTCGACTTGAATCTTAGACCTCACTTCGCTCGGTCAATAAAAATGAAAGAAAATAGGAAAAAGTGAACATACGGACTAAAATGTACAGAAGTACATTTAAACATTAAGAGAAATGCCAAACCGTCGACTTGAATCTTAGACCTCACTTCGCTCGGTCAATAAAAATGAAAGAAAATAGGAAAAAGTGAACATACGGACTAAAATGTACAGAGTATATGTATGTACTTCTGAGCAGGACTTATATAACAGGAATGTATTTATGAAGGAAACTTGAGAAAATTTGAAGATGGAAGAAGTTTTGAACAATAAGAGGGTTTTATTTGATAAATAATAAAAGTGATGTTTGTTTAGTAAATTGAAGAATGCATGGAAAGTACAATCATGCAATCGTTATAAATTTATCTTTCATAGATGAGTGAATTGCCCTCCAATCTGATGAGATAAGAGAAGGATAAAATGTTGATGGCATTTGCAATCATAACTTGATTTATAAAAAGAGACAGAATCAGTACTAATGTGGAGTAAATGAAGCAGTAAGTTAAGTGATTGACAGTGATAGTAAGTCCCTAAGTCCCTTCCGGTTGGCTCCTAAGTACCAGGCGAGCTTACAACACAACTTGGAGAAGTAAGTACTTCATTTGTGACGAGACACGCTCGATAAATCTTCACGGCCATTTTAGTGCAGCATCTACTCTTCTACTTCTCTTACTTCTCAGTTAGATCTGTCTTTTTCTTCTCAAGCTACTCGTTTTCTTCTCATCCAACTTTTTCCTCTTTTTAAACTTTTTCTTCTTCTTCATCTTCTTGTACTCCTTCTTCTTCATGGGTCTTTAAGTCCAGCATCTAATCTTCTTCTTCTCTTTCTTCTCAGTAATTTCTATATTTTTCTACCGAAACTTTTAGTTTTCTTTCATCTTATCTTTTCCCTCAATCTTCTTCTTCTTCTCCTCCTTCTTCTTCTTTCTCTTCTTCTTTTCGTTTCCTTCTTATTTTCTTTCAGTTTTTTCCTTATTCTTATCTTTTTCCTATATCTTCTTCTTCTTCTTCTTCTTCTTCTTCTTCTCCTCCTCCTTCTTCTTCTTCTTCTTCTTCTTCTACTTCTTTTTCTTCTTCTTCTTCTTCTTCTTCTTCTCTAATCTACCTTATCTTCTTCTCTTTCTCCATCACAATTAATTTCATCTTCTTCTAACCTTTTCCTTTTCAACTTTCTTCTTCGTCTGCCTTTTCTTCATCCACTAATTATTTTCCCTGCTCATCCCTTATTCTCATTTATGCTCTCCTTCGTTATCTTCTTCGTCGCAATATTCTCATTTCTCCCCTAATATTGAAATTGAAATGTTTTCTTCGAAAATGTAGAATTCCCAACAATCTTCTTCTCTCCCCTTTTCCTCTTCCTTCTCCTCTCACTCCTGAACCTCCCTCCACCCAATACTCATCCTCCTCTTCTATTTCTTGCACTTTCTCATCCTTCTTCTAAACCTTCTCATCCTCCTAGTCATAACTCTTTTCCTCCTCTTCTGTCTCTTTCACCTTCTCCTTCTCCACCTTTTCATTCCCCTCCTCCTACACCTCCTCCTCCTCCTCCTCCTACACCTCCTCCTCCTCCTCCTCCTCCTACACCTCCTCCTCCTCCTCCTCCTCCTCCTCCTCCTCCTCCTACACCTCCTCCTCCTCCTCCTCCTCCTCATCCAACACCTCCTCCTCCTCCACCTCCTCCTACACCTCCTCCTCCTCCTCCTTCTCATCCTAACTCTTTCCTCTTCTTCTGCCTCTTTCACATTCTTCTCCACCTTCTCATTCTTCTCCTCCTCCTTCTTATCCATCGTCTTCTTTTGCTGATGAGTTCCTTCTCTTCCTTATAATCTTCATCCTTTTTCTTCTTCTCCTAACGTTACATCTGATGAGCTTCAACTTTTATGGAGTCGCTTCCTGACGAAGTTTGAGATACGATTCAACTTTTCCGTCCTTTAAGTTGCATCAAGAGATAAGTTTGAAAAGAGATGCTTTCAATCATTATCAATCATAAATCGAAGGATATTAAATGTGAGTTAGGATCCATTACAGCTGATTCCTACATCACAGAATACTCCATTAAATCCACCCTTTTTACAATCTCCATGTTCTTCCATTCATTTTTAACTTAGATCTATAAATAAATGTGTATAAATCAGTAGAAGCTCATGAAGTAACATAATAATATTAATACATAATACTTAATACATTAAGTTCAGTAGCATAATAATATGAGACACTTTTGAGTTTTATAATGATACATAAATCTGAGAATCTAATATATATTTATATTTGAGAATCTGATACATGAATGGCATCACATATATAGTGATATCCACGATATAACGGCAGTGGGATAGATAGGAGAACAACGTTGCCGATTCTCTGTCTTGACAATGCCTTCTAAAGACGGTAGTTGATACAGGTTTATTGATGCAATATCAACTGTTCATTCTCGTTAAAAATATTCAATAATACTCTATGAAACATGAAATTATATTTTTCAATAAATTCATCATGAATTTACAAAATTAAGATAAAATATTTTGTTAATTAATAATAATTATTAATTCTACTTTGTTCGCTTCAACAGCTGTGCTCAGTGAGATAAGTTGTGTGTATTTCTGGGTTCAAAATTTTATAAAATAACATGATTAATTCAATATGGAATGATATAGTTTATATAAGTGTTATATTTAAATATAGTTTGGTGTTTTAATTTTCTCCAAATTTAAAATATCTAGCTTATATATATTTTTGGACGAAAATTGAACTTGAACGTTTTACAGTAGAAACATAACTTTTTTTTTGGACATTTTATTAATTTATCAAAATTTGGGAATGGAATAGATTTGGGCCAAGCCTGTTGTTTCTTCCTAATCATATTTATATGATTTGTGATTCTGTCCACGAATAAATAAATAAATGGAAAAATAAATAAATAAAAGACGATCTGGCAGCAGAGCAAAGCGAGAAAGAGATAGCGCTATATCTACTTTGTTGAATGATAGACAAGGATAGCAATACCATTGCTAATCAAGCACTGCTATTATAACGTGGAACTCACTATACATCAAATGCACTTATATTGTAAGTATATCGGTGTATTATATATCAGGAGTAAATGGATTAGTGTAATAATTTCGAAATTTGATCAGCATATGAAATGGTGTAAAAATTTGAGCATGAATAAAAATAATTATCATGAAGCAAAATTTCCAAATATTATGAAGATGTTTGTGGGAGGTCGGGATGAGAGATTTTAGATAAGATAGTGAGTTGATTAGGATTTAACAAGACCATAATAGTCTCGATAATTTATCAAGATAATTGTGTTAATGATAAAACTAAATTAACTTAGTTAATCTAACTTATTACGTTGTTTATAATGATTAACAAAGTAAAGAATCGTGGAAAACTCAAAGATGCATCTTTTGAGAAATATTTTCCTAGCAACGAATAACCAACCTATGAGAAGTATTGTTACCCCTTGATTCGAGAGTTATAAATACGGAACAACATGAATATCATGATATGAACATCGAAATATCTATCTATAATATAATAAAGGTATTAATATATAATATCTATAATATAATTGACTTACACACGTACGGGATAAGAAGTTCACGAATGAACTACCAGATTGATTGGCTTAAATTTTGTATATAGATTCTCAATTTACCGAGAATGGATAATTGGATATAGACCTATAAAAAATTCTCCAAGATTTCGGATGGTCATGTTTTCAGTTTGTCAAGTATTTGGTTAGACCCTTGCGGAGCACGGGTCACCTGCTAGTCTATAATATGATAGAGCAGAGAATTGGCTTATACACGAACGTGATAGGTGATCCACGTATGACGCATCATCACATCTGAACTACTCAACTGATTAACTAGGAATTTTGCATATAGATTTTTAATTCACCTAGGATGGTTATAGGCCCACTTCAAATTATTCAAGATATCAATAGGTTATGTTTTCAGTTTGTCAAGTATTTGATTAGTCCAGGAGTTTTGCAAATAGATTTTTAATTTACCGAGGATGGTTATTGGGCTATTT
Source organism: Nilaparvata lugens (assembly GCF_014356525.2). Taxonomy (NCBI): domain Eukaryota; kingdom Metazoa; phylum Arthropoda; class Insecta; order Hemiptera; family Delphacidae; genus Nilaparvata; species Nilaparvata lugens. Next base: position 12,283,064 of record NC_052515.1, read on the forward strand.
AGAATTCTTCAAGATTTCAGTAGATCATGTTTCCTGTTTGTCAAGTATTTGGTGAGACCCTTGCGGAGCACGGGTTACCTGATGGTAGTACATAAAGAAGAACACACTATAAAAAACTGTCGAGTATGATAATAATGTGAGACTTGAAAATCAGTAGCCCTAAAAAGAAGAGTGAATACGTAACGTAGAATATGTTGGCTACTTCTTATAATTTATGAAGTATAAAATAGCAAGTGAAGTTCCACCAATGTCCATCTTTCATCTAAAATACTGCATCTGACAAAGTTTGGACCGCAATTTATGTGGCAGAAGTTGCCATGTGGCATTATCATTCACAACAAAAAACCGGCGGTTAGCGGTCGGCTATCTTTCTTATGGGACAAAACAGGTAGGACAGCAGTGAAGAAAGATGAGGAGGAGGAGGAGGAGGAGGAAGAGAAGGAGGAGGTGATAAAGAGGAAGGAGGATAAAGAGTTGATGCCTTCACAGATGGCGGAGGAGTAACAGGGAGAAGAGAAGCTATGTGAGCAGGAGGAGAAAGAGTGGGAGGGGGATGAGGAGCAGGAGAAGAGTGTGAGTAGGAGAAGGAGAGGAGGGACTGAGAAAGAGTTGAAGCCTCCTCTATGAATATGAGTAACTTGAGGAAGAGGATTGATTTGATTTGATTGAGTACTTTATTTATGTAGATTACAATATATACTGGCTTATACACTTATATACAGCAAAATTATAGATGAATTTACATAATATAGACTAAGAAAATAATTATTGAACTGTATATGATATGAAAAAGTAATTTGTAATATAATAACTATAGATATAATTATATTGTTATGCATCTACATAAATTGGCGGAGCTTTGGACATATCAATGTCCATTCTTCGGAAAGAATACCGTATTAAAAATATCCTCCCCACTAACTCTCTACCAAAAGAGGAGCGAGAGAGCAGGAGGAGTAGGAGAAGGAAGATGAGTGGGAAGAGTTGTGGCCTCCTGTAGAGACAGTGAAGTCGGGTGTGAAACAGGAGGAATAGGGGTAAGAGAGTAGGAGGAGGAGAAGGAATAAGGGAGGAGTAAGAAGAATGAACAGGAGGAGAAAACAGTGGAGGAGGAGGTGGATGTGATGGTGGAGGAGGAGGAGAAGGAGTATGAAGAAGAATTGGGATCTCCTCATAAAGCGGGGGTGTGAGAAGAGGAAGAGAAAGGTGGTGGTGTGAAAGGTGGTGGAGAAGGAGGAGGAGGAGGAGGAGGAGGAGGAGAAAAGGGGGTAGAAGGTGAGAAGGTGGGGTGTGGAGGAGTTGTTCGAGGAGGAGGAAGTGGGTAAAAGAAGATGAATGATTAGGATAGTGAGAAGGTGGAAGAGGAGGATAAGGTGGAGTACTAGAATGTGCAGGAGGAGGTGAAGGAAGAGAAGAAGGAGGAGGAGTAGCTGGAGGAAGAAGATAGATAGGTGTGACAGGGCACACCTGAGCAAAGCAACCACAAAACCGCCTGGACACCGGAACAAGAAAGCCACATAAATTCACACAAACTGTCACAGTTCAGCTGAAGAAAGATGAGGGGAGGATAAAAAAGGTTCATGGAGAGGGGGAGGAACAAGAGAAGGAGAGAAGGAGAAGAGTAAAGATAATGCATACAGTCATTCGAAGAGTGAGCTACCAAAAGTGCATCTCGAATATAGCCTACAATTTATTTTATTTATTTGCCAAAAACAAAATACAAAAAATAGGATAGAATGACCTTCCATTTTGTTACGTGGCGAAGTTTGGATAGCAATGTGCACTCTACCACTTGACCATATATATGAGATTTTATATAGATACAAAATGATGGAAAAGAAAAAAAAATTGTTGAAATGAAAGAAAAACCGAGAATAAGATTCACATGATATGTTAAAACAATCATTTCAAAGAGGATTTGTGTGTTTTTGAAAAATAACAGATATCAGTTGTCAAGATAACTTTGAGAGAAATAAAAATTGGCGACGAAATGAAGGATGACATTGGAAAAAGGAATAAGTTGTAATAAAGTGCAAAGAAATCATGGAGAAAGTGACTGTTAAGTGATTTGAAGAAAGAAGATAGATATATAGATATTTTTATTGATAATTGTTACAAGGCTGTTGCCTATGGTAACATTTACAAAAATTGACAATAAAATTAAATCAAACTTAAGAGATGAATAATTATTTAACAGTTCTGCATCAGTATAATCAATTAAAAATACAGTATCAAAGAAAATAATATAGTATATATGAAGCCATCAACAAAGCCATCAAAAGAAGATTGATTGATTGATTTATTTATCACATGCCAGGTCTTGAAAACGTATTGCATTAATGAACATTACAATTATACATTGCGGAAGTTACAAGAAAAAATAATTAAGAATATTATTCTAGATAATACAAGAGAGAAGAGAATGAATGAGCGAGGTGGTTTGGGAAAATGAAGAGTTTAAAAAAAGAGATGAAGAATGAGCAGGAGAAAATGAAAAGGAAATGTTAAGGAGAAAGGAATGAGTAAGACGGTTTAGAAATAAGAGTTTATGTATAGTATACAGAGAATGAGCGAGATGGTTAGGAGGAAGAAAAAGTTGGAAAAAGGCAAAAGAGAATCAGCAAGATGGTTTTCAAAAACAGAGAGTTGTTTCGCTCACTGGATGAAAAAAGATAGAAATACAAATCTGCCACTAGGTGGAAGAGTAGGAGAAAATGTGACAAAAAGTAGGATATGAGAAAGAGAAAAGAAGGATGGTTGATGTACAAAAGGATGAGAGGAAGGAAAAAGATGTACAGGAGGACGACATGAGGGAAAAAGAAGAATTGATTACATACAAGAGGATGAGAGAAAAAGGAAACAATTAGTGACCTACAATGTTTGAGAGAAAAGGAAGGATTGTTGATGTACAAGAGGACGAGAGAAAGAAAAAAGGGAGAATTGTTGACATACAAGAGAATGAGAGAAGGGAAAAGGTGTGAGGATAGAAGGAAATGTAGGGAAGAACTCAAAGTCCATGTGGTGTCACCACTAACAAAACACAGGCAAACTTACTACTTAGCACCCAACCATTCATTTCAGGTGCTTAGCACAAAATCCCAGATCCGCCAGTTATTCAGTCTGCGAGCATCCTGCCTCTAAGCACCCACACACACCTGTTACACGCAGGAAGCTCAGCTGACAAAATTTATGTCTTGCAATTGCTTCACACCGCTGCATATACAACATACCCCCCACACTTGATATATATAAACCCGGCTTAATCCGGACCTGTTGTCGGGATTATTTAGAGATGTCACGATGGTTGTTGCTAACAGCTTGACATCTTGTATGTAACAACTCAAGGGTTGTAATGTGTTTGAGGGTCGAAGGATTATTTCCAGACTGATATAAGGTTAACAATAATAGTATAGTTGCAGTGTGAAGGCTTAGCAAGGGTTAGATTGTTATAATTTGTGAAGGAACATGAAATACTAATACCGAATTCTATCTGAATATTGAATCTCAATATGTAGGTTTGCATAATTTTTGAAACCCCTTGAAAAATACCCCTTTTTTGAAAATTTGTAGCTCAGTAACTAAAGTATAACTTGTCAGGTACGTACAATTTAACTTTCAATTAATTCAAAAATTGAAATTTTCAGTAAAACTCACCTAAATTGCATTCTTCGCCAATTTTCTGCAAATTAAAACAGGATTCCTTGTTGTGGAAGGCGATTTTACACCAGGAGCAGCTCAACGCAACTATCTCTTTCGAACTAAACGAAAGTTTCGACTGGAATGACTGCAACAAAAAATAACAAATCGACTCAGTAATAATCATTGGAAAAAGATAAAATTATTGTTCTAATAGACTTTTGAAAAAGTTCTAATAAACTAATAAAAATCAACTGTATTAACTGCAAATGAAAATATGAACAGATCGACTCAGTAATAATCATTGGGAAAAGATGAAATTATTGTTCTAATAAACTAATAACAATAATAAAAATCGACTGTATTGACTGCAACAGAAAATAACAAATCGAATCAGTAATAACATAGAGGAACAATAGCGTAAGTAGATATCCCCATGGTATAGGACATTTATGTCGCAACTTTTACTGTCATCTCAAGCCGATTACTGTCGATTATTGTCAATTTTTACTGTTTTGTTGGGGTGATAGTGTATGAACGGCACAATTAGAGAGACTACCAGCGTCACACAGCTGCATAGGAAAGAACTATGTGAACTATCGGCTTGGGATAACAGTAAAAGTTGCGACATAAACGCCCTATACCATGGGATATCTACTTACGCTATTGTTTCTCTATGTAATAATCATTATAGAAAGACGAAATTATTGCTCTAATAAACTTTAGTCTGTATAGAATTGGTTGAGACCTTAGACCAGTTATAGAATAGACACGGCCTATTGTATATTCATACTGAAAGTCGATGAAGCCAACATCTACTGCCATATCTCCAAATCGTGACGTCATCATCGGATAGAAAACTTTCAGATTGTGTCTATTTCAGCGGGAGCCCAGCTGGAGTTTACCATTTTAATGAATAAATAATTTACATCCTTCTGAAATAGACACAATCTGAAAGTTTTCTATCCGATGATGACGTCACGATTTGGAGATATGGCAGTAGATGTTGGCTTCAGAGGCTAGACTTCCCAGCGTGTCTATAACTGGTCTAAGGTTGAGACCTGGAGAAAATATCCGTGTTGCCATATTGTGCGAAATTTCAATCTTCTCATTAATGACAGGATGCATTTAATCCGACAACACAGTCGATGCAGAGTTGTCAATTTGAATTCATCCAGTCATATGGGCTTGCATGAGAAGATTGAAATTCCGCACAATTTGGCAACACAGCTATTTTCTCAAACTCCCAACTTATTCTAAACAGACTACAGTGGTTTTAACAATATCATGTACCGATAGTTTTCATTCAATATTCAATCAATAAGGGAAATATTTTTCAATGATAAGCACATATTTGTACAAAATGATAAATTTCAAGTTATGAATGGATAACTATTCCAATATTTACACATAAGTAGTACCATAGAGAAACAATAGCGTAAGTAGATATCCCATGGTATAGGGCGTTTATGTCGCAACTTTTACTGTTATCTCAAGCCGATTACTGTCAATTATTGTCGATTTTCACTGTTTTGACCATGTAAGGGTGTATGAACGGCACATATGAGAGACTACCAGCGTCATAAAGCTTCACAGGAAAGAACTACGTGGACTATCAGCTTAAGATAACAGTAAAAGTTGCGATATAAACGTCCTATACCATGGGATATCTACTTACGCTATTGTTTCTCTATGCTAGTACTAGTGAGTTGTGAATAATAGTTCAATTCAATTATTATAGAAAAACCTAGTACCATTTTCAAACATTTCTACATAGTCTAAATACTACTAGTTTCAGCACTCATGCTATTTTCAGGTATCCTTTATTTAAAAAAATGGTAGTTAGTTATTTCTATAATAATTGAAAAATTCAAATAGCCAGCCAGCCCTATGAAAAAAATTTCATTAGAATTATTCACACATAAGTAAGAAAATTTCTACATTTGTGGGAATCGTTTTTCCATAGCGAAGAATTGAATTTGAATTTGAATTCATCAATTTTTTGGCATACATTTGTAAAGAATGACATATTTTAAACATCCTGCATTAAATGTTTCATAAAATTTCCCGTTTCAATAAATTGTTGGTTTTGACAATATGGAAGTCATTCCACAGCATTCACAAATATGATGAGCAAATCCAGTAATATAGAGATAATATATAGAGTGATATAGAAATATATTATTATAGTAATATAGAGAGGAAGAGATTCAGCAATTTCGGCTTCAAAATATACATCACCAGCAGAAATTCGATACCGCAGAAAATGTGCATCTGACAAGTAAAGCAACGCTATAAATTACGAGATAATAAACCTACCAGCGTTACGATGTTGATGCTGTTCATTAAAATAATGTTCTTGTAATTAATAGCGATGACTCATTTTGCTCAATTTTAACAGAACATTGAGGCTTCATGTTTTCTGAATGAAAGCTTTCCGAGCTGTAAAATTACTCTGACTAGTAGAACAGTTATACTAAAATTGAATCATTGTTATTAAGATTAATGTTGTTGACCTATAATCAGAAAATATAAAGAGATTCAAAAGAGATGTATTTGACATTTGGATTACTGTAGTAATTAAATTAAATCAATAAGTCCAATAGGCTCTGATCGATCAACAAAATTTAATTTTATTTTTCTCAACATTTCTCTAAAACTGTTCTACTACAAATACTTGTACCCTTTGTATGAAGGGTATACTACAAATACTACAAATATTATTTGTAGTAAAACAGTTTTAGGAGAATGTTGAGAGAAATAAAATAAAATTGTGTTGATTTATCAGAGCCTGTTGGTCTCCAGTCATATATTATTGAGCCTGAAATAGTTGCATTAATTAAGGAACAAAGAAAAAGATTGAGAGGAAAAGAAGCAGAGCACGAGAAAAAGGGAATTAGGATGAGAAGTATCTCGAAATTAGGAAGAAGGCACGGAGGTGAAAGAAAGAATGTCTAGAGGCATTGAAGGAGAGTAAGAAACAACAGATGAATAAAAGAAAATAAAAAAATGAATAAATGTTTATTTGCCCAAAAAACTAAAACTACTACATCAATTACAGAAAATATTAGATGACACAATAGTTAGTTACAGTAAAAATTTCTTATAATGTGTCCTCTACATGTTTAGTATTTTCTGTGTGGAAATTGACCTAGTCCACTTTGGCGTACCATGTTCTAGAGTGGGTTTTATTTGTTTGTTATGTTTTTTGTGCGGATTATTAATTAGTTAATGTTTAGAAAGTCATTAGGTGGTTAGTTGTTGCTTGAAATAATGTTTTCTATGTTCAGTCTTCCTTTGTCCATCAACCAATTGTGTACTGTCGTTTTGAACTTTCTAGGATGATTAATCTGTTTAAAGTTTGCAGGAAGAAGATTATATAATTTTGGTGCTAAATGACTGAAATGTCTCTGGTATAGTGCCTTCCTTGCAACATTGGTGGATAAGTAAAATAAGGATGAAAAACAGAAAAGAAGTGGGCGAGTAGAAGAGAAGTAGCTCAAAATTGAGAAGAAGGCTACTGGCCTACTACAAAAAAAGAGACAGAAAAACGTACAGGGACATTGAAATGAATAAGATACAATGTATGAGAATGAGAGGGAAGAAGAACAGCAAGAGAAGAAGAGAAGAAGAGAAGCAAAACATGAGGATGGCTAGACTACGAAAAAGAGGTCGAGAAAAGTCTATGCATTGATAAAGTTTCTAACCCTTTCACTACCCTTGGGACATATATGTCCCAGTGAGAAAAGAAAAAAATATTACAGCAATATCTTCGAATATACTAGGGTAATTTTGCTCCTATCATTGATTCAGGGTATTTTTACTCCACTGTAGTGGTACTACCGCCCAGTTAGCCACTCTATTAGGTTTCTGTTCTAGTATCAATTTGTCACTGCAGGTGGAATTTTCAGGTTTATGTGTGTTTGTTATGAGTTTTTATTACTTTCAAGCAGTTTGTAAACAATTCATCCAGTTTATTTCATCGAATAATATCGACAGATAATGTTATAAAATGACTTTATCATTTAATTTATAGTTTCAGCATTGTTTTATCACGTTTTAGTCGCGTCTTTCATGCTGGGACAAATACGTCCCAACGGTATATCAGTGTGGGACATATATTACCCAGTGGTAGTGTGAAGAACATGGATAGACGTTTACATTTGGGTGATGGAGACATCGAAAACTTCTTTGAATTACCTTCTAGTGAACTTGACAGACCATCAGAAGGTGATATTTTCTATGATAGTGACATTGACCCAGAATATAGACCCTCTGATGACTCCCCAGAAAGTGAAAATGAACAGTTATCTGTGGATAATACAGTTTTATCTGCTGATCTTATCAACTCTTCTGAAGATAGTGAGACTTTTCATGATGAAACAGACATTGAAACTTCAATAAACCAACCAAATCAACAAGAAAGTTTTGATCCAGGTGAGGGGACCAGCAGTCATCAAGATACTGATACCACCAACAATCAATCCAGGGAACAAGGTAATGGAAGATCATCATTTCAAAGACAAGCTCAGAAAACTAAAGTTACTTGGAAGAAGTAACCAGATCTTTCAACCCTAACACGTTATGCCGCCTACAAAAGCACCAATAGTTTTGGCAAATGTTCAAAGAAATTCTAGTGAACTGCATGTATTTTTTCGCCACACTTGGATGTAATGAGCTGGTTTACGTGCGTCATATGGTGGCCGAAAGTGATGGTTTTCCGACCAGGCCGGTAAAACTTTACGGCCCTAGGGCTGTAAAATGACCTTGAATAACAGCTGATTCTGATTTGATATGAACGGGTTTACAAAATAGTTTTTGAAACAGAATCAGTTTATGCTTCTAGAATTGAATAAAGTATTTTGCAATAAGATACTATCATTTCATTTGGATGAATGAAATACAAATAAGATATTATAAACTACTCAAATTCAATTTTCAGAGTATAATAGAATCTAACCTCAAACCTCATAGTACTGCGTTTATCACAAAACCTGGTGGATAGTTTTGGAACTACTTGGGCAATATCCATGGTGCTGAACGTTTTAACAAATAGTTTATGAAACAGAATCAGTTTATGCTTCTAGAATTGAATAAAGTATTCTGCAGTAATATACTATCATTTTATTTGGATGAATGAAATAGAGGTAAGATATCTTCTTCTTCTATATAATAGAGTGAGTGGGGTTGTGTTTGTTCGCATCAAAACATGTCAACTTGTGGATTGCATACCGGAAAAACGGGAATGATTTAGATCTCCAAATTTTGAACATAGATTCTAAAAATATCAATCTCGTGCACCTGGAAGCCCAAATTTCTATTTTCCTTCTAGATTTTTCAGAATATTAATGTTCAAATTCATCTATGCTACCGTAGGCTAATTGAAGTTCCATAGCCCAAAGTGTGTATTTTATCAGCAGGTTATAAGACTACCATTTACCAACGTCTAAGTAGCGCAGCGGTAAGAAGCTTGCTTACGGAGCGATGGTACCTCGGTTCAAATCCCCCGATGCTTCCCATTTTTTTGTTCTTAATTTTTTCCCTCGAAACGTATTATTATCAATTATTTTTTGAAGGAATTTGTTTTCATTACTATTGAACTTGGATTTTATCAAATAATTATTTTCAATGTAAAATTTTGCCACCAGTACAAATGAATTGGACATAGTCTTCATGCTGTAGGCCTATAATTTATTGAATTTCATAAGAAAAACATGAATAGATCACAATAAAATGAGTAATAATTTTATTCTTCAGTTATAATGTAGGCTACTATCAGACACGAATTCCCAGTGAAACGAGTATTTTAGGTATTTTTTTTGGAATGGGAAAACAAGAGGCTGCCTGATTCAAATTGAGGAGGATCCTAATAGAACTAAAATTTATTGATGTATTGGAAAAATCAATATGATTCTGTGAGGTTTCCAAGTATTATGTATTCTTCAGTTTTCTATACTTTAATAACTAGATACTAATAACTATACTAATAGCTAGAGCTATGACCTTCCACTTTTGTTTTCGGAACTGCTTAATAAACAATTATTCTCATATATATTGTTTATTTCTCTGTGTGGCGAAAAATAGCGTTCGCACCACGGGCAAAAATGTTTTTCCGGCTCTCAATCTTTTCTAGTCCTCGGCCTACGGCCTCGGACTTGAAAACCGATTTCGAGCCGGAAAAGTCTCATTTTCGGCCCTAGGTGCGAAATATACTATTACAAGTCTTTCCCAAAAGCCTTCTCATGTTTATTTCTCACTGTACCAATGAAAGACTGAAAATTCTGATGAATAAGAAAAAAACTAAAATAGAAATGACAGATTACCACGAAATGATGATTATACATGGTTGCATTCTTATAATGTGCTACAATCGTTTACCTAACATTTCGGACTATTGGTCAATGCAAGAGTCCATGGGAATAGAGCCATAATCCGAGCTATTTCAAGAAATAGGTTTCAGCTGCTGATTTCGAAACTATATTTCAACATCCCAGACAAACCTGTGAACAGCAACAAAACTTATTACATTGATGAAGTAGTTTCCTGTCTGAAATCTACTTTTTCTAAGGCAAGATCAGAAAGTACATTTCAAAGCATCGACGAGTCCATGGCAAAGTTCAAGGGAAAGTCAGCAATGAAGCAATATCTCCCACTGAAACCTATCAAGAGAGGAATAAAAATATGGGAGAGGTGTGATTCATACACTGGCTATTGTTATGACTTCAACATCTATGCTGGAAAAGAAACAGATAATGTTGATGGTACTTTAGGTGAACGGGTAGTAGGAAAACTGTCTTCATCCATTCAAACTGAAAAGAAACAGGTAGTATTAGCTTTTGATCGGTTTTTCACGTCTGTCAAATTATTGAGTGAAATTGAGCATCCCAGTGTAGCTACTTGTATTGGGAATAGAGTAAATGTACCAAAGTTTGATACCAAAATTGAAAAATATGGAAGTGACTTTTTATGTTGTGATGAAGGTGTGCTAGCTGTAGCATGGAAGGATTCCAAACAGTTTGTTGTCCTAAGCAATTTCCACAAAAACACTGTATCTACAGTCAAACGTATGCAGAAAGATGGACATAAAATAGATGTGCCCTGCCCTGATGCTATCATATTATATAATCAAATTATGGGTGGTGTAGATTTATCGGACCAGAAAGCAGGTGTCTATGACTTTGATCGGAAATCTAAAAAATGGTGGAAGAAAGTGTTTTATAAACTTTTTCTCACTGCTGTTGTGAATGCTTGGATACTTCATCGAGAAGTTACACATAAAAAAACTCCCCTCCTTTCTTTCATTGTGCCACTTGCTGAGCAGCTGCTTGATGCTGGACTAATGCACACATCGAACAAGCGGAGACGAAATACAGGCAGACCATCTAAACGAGTGAAAATGATGAACAATGTAGGAGATCATTTACCAATTCAGCTGAAAAAAAGACGAAGATGCAAACGCTGTTCAGACCAAAAAATTGAGAAGAGAACAAAAACATTCTGTAGGGAGTGTCAACTGCCATTATGCAACGACTGTTTCACACTATATCATGAATAAATGCTTTGCAGATCAGAAAATTGAGAATAGAACATCAAAAACATTGTGTTTGGAGTTTCAACTGTCATTATGCAAGGACTGTTTTACATAAATCATACTTACCAAGGTAAAAATATCAATATCTTTTATAATATTTGACTTCATTATATTATAATAGCATACTTGAAGAATAGTGAAGGTTTCATTTACTATTCACCCAGAAATAACTATAAAGGAGATACTCATACTGACTACCAGTGGGACATATGTGTCCCAGCCTGAAATACCACTGGGACATATATGTCCCACTATTTTTTTTGAAAAAAAGGTCATAAAAAATAGTAAACATGGAGGAAAAAATCTGAAAAAATTATTTCCATCATAAATTGATATAACTAATGAATAAATGTTTATTTGCCCAAAAAACTAAAACTACTACATCAATTACAGAAAATATTATATGACACAATAGTTAGTTACAGTAAAAATTTCTTATAATGTGTCCTCTACATGTTTAGTATTTTCTGTGTGGAAATTGACCTAGTCCACTATGGCGTACCATGTTCTAGAGTGGGTTTTATTTGTTTGTTATGTTTTTTGTAAAAATTATTTCCATCATAAATTGATATAACTAATGAATAAATGTTTATTTGCCCAAAAAACTAAAACTACTACATCAATTACAGAAAATATTAGATGACACAATAGTTAGTTACAGTAAAAATTTCTTATAATGTGTCCTCTACATGTTTAGTATTTTCTGTGTGGAAATTGACCTAGTCCACTAATGCGTACCATGTTCTAGAGTGGGTTTTATTTGTTTGTTATGTTTTTTGTGCGGATTATTAATTAGTTAGTGTTTAGAAAGTCATTAGGTGGTTAGTTGTTGCTTGAAATAATGTTTTCTATGTTCAGTCTTCCTTTGTCCATCAACCAATTGTGTACTGTCGTTTTGAACTTTCTAGGATGATTAATCTGTTTAAAGTTTGCAGGAAGAAGATTATATAATTTTGGTGCTAAATGACTGAAATGTCTCTGGTATAGTGCCTTCCTTGCAACATTGCTGGATAAGTAAAATAAGGATGAAAAACAGAAAAGAAGTGGGCGAGTAGAAGAGAAGTAGCTCAAAATTGAGAAGAAGGCTACTGCCTACTACAAAAAAGAGACAGAAAAACGTACAGGGACATTGAATGAATAAGATACAATGTATGAGAATGAGAGGGAAGAAGAACAGCAAGAGAAGAAGAGAAGAAGAGAAGCAAAACATGAGGATGGCTAGACTACGAAAAAGAGGTCGAGAAAAGTCTATGCATTGATAAAGTTTATAAAGCAACCAATAAGAGTGTGAGACAGAGAAGAAGAAGAATGTGAGAAGGAGAGAAGTAGCTCTAAATTCACCACGGCCAACTTGATCACGTTGCGGCAGCCATTTTAATCCTAGGGAAACAGCCGAGTTTATATATTGAGAAGTTTCCGCCCTATTAAGTAGCTTCCCCGTATGGGTTAATTCTGTAACTTACGGTATACCGTAATACCTGGTGTATAGGGTAATGCATACCGTAAGGGAGCGTGTGACAAAGGGACTAGAAAGGGATTAAGGTACTAACCGTGTTCAAGGGAACGGCAGTCGGCTTAGCGACCGTGTACTGCATTTAGCTGTACTGTATTTAGTCACTGCAGTCACGTATGTGTTTACTTGTTGAATGCTGGGGTGATTTGTATGTGAGCCAACTTGTGAATGGATTTATGAATGGAGTTTTGCATGGATTTATGAGACTTGTTGACAAGAGGATCAACACTACGCTAAATAAGGAATGTTCAACTCCAAAATGATTCTGACACAAAATCTACTTTCATTAATACTAAATAAGAAATGATACATTTAGGAATCAATGTGACACAAAATCTACTTCGGTTTGTATGTGTCAGGTGGTTATAAGCCAATGTTCAAGTAATTATTGTTACAAAATCTAACGATTTGGACTGTTGTTTAAGTTGTAATATGTAACAGTTTTGGGCTTGAGCATGTTGTGCCTTCAAAAAGCTTGCTGAAGTATAATTGACCGAACGTAGTGAGGTCTATGCTTTAACTCTGATTTGCTTTTGTCTGTCTGAATGTAACGCGATTTCGGCCAAACGCGTTGATAGAATTCGATGAAATTTGGCAGGAATATTCCTTTTTCAACTGCGCGTCGATGTATACACAAGGTTTTTTGAAATTTTGCATTATAAGAATAATATGAGAGGAAAAGGAATATCTCCATACTCTGATATCACTATATACTTATATAATAAATTTACTTCGAAGATAGGATAAATCAGACTATAGAATTATTCATAGTTAATCATCTGACAAGTGGATTATTCATTGCATGCATTACACAGATGTCTGGCCGTGTCTATTTCTATAAAAGGGGTTTTAATATTTTTTTATGATGCTTGCCCATCAGTATCAATATACTAACATTTGAGAAACAAATTTGATAGGTGATTAAAAATAACCTTGTAGTACATTTTATTAAAACATTTTAAAAACTTTGAAACGATTGAAACTAGTCCTTAAATGTTTAAAGTTTTTAAAATGTTCTAATAGAAGGGTACTACAAGTTTCATATTGTTTTTATATAATTCGAATAAAGTACCATATAAGTGATTTTAACAATCAACTAACAGAGGAAACTATCAAACTAACTAACAAATAAACCAACTGAATAACTGACCTTTCCGCACTGCTTGCATTTTCCCTTCTGTGACCTCCTATGCACCCAGTGATGGTGGATACAGGTCTGCTCCCTGTACAGCCTGACGCCGACGTCACGGAAGGTGGGTTTGCATGTGAATTTGACGCGGTCCATGAGGATGCTGATGCAACCCAGGTGGGCCACTATCTTGCACGCCGAACACTTCATGCGTTGCCCGTGTTTCTGCAACACAAAACAAACAATATTTTATTAGAAAACTGCAGGTCAATTTTACTGGAAAAAGGAATGTTTTTGCCACAATACAACGCAATAAGCAGATTTCGGACCTCATATCAAGGAGATCGAGAGAGATCAATTTTCAATCAGATCAGGCTGGAGGCCAGAAAATGATTCCTTTTCGCTTTGGCACCAAGGTACCCCTGGAATAGAATGTATTCTAGGTAAATTGCTTTGGCACTAGGGCGGTAAGGAAAATAACTTTGAAATATCGGGGACTGAGCTTCGCTCTGAAGTACAAAAGCATGAAAAATTTATTACGAAAGAAGAAACTATAATAACATTCATACATAAATGTTCTATCTAATCACAGTAAATTAAGATTAATTTCCAGAGGAAAGCAAAAATTTCCCTCACAAAGGCCCAGTTGCACAAAAGCCGTTCAAGTTTTAATCCTGATTAACTTCACGTGAACCAAATCAGAGAAGACCATTTCAAAAAGATGGATCTACTGGAATTAATCAGGATTGAAAATAACCCGGCTTTTTTACAACCGGCATCAAGTACCTGATTGAATGATTACAAAAGTTCAACAGCTGAGTCATAATTTTGACTCGCTCACTCACTTCCATCACCAACAGACGACGAAATAATTATTTTCATCTATTTTTCCAAGTATGAATGATAATTATCCTTTCAATGTCCATCAGCGAGTTTTCCCAGGGATGAGACCTAGTGCAATCGAATCATTATAATATAAACCTACTATGTTTTGAATTTCGTGAGAATCGTTAGAGTCGTTTTCGAGATCTGGTGAAATACAAACATATAAACATCTGAACATCCAAACATCTAAACATCTGAACATCTGAACATCTAAACACATTACCATATAAACAGAAGTTGCTCGTTTAATAGTATAGGATAACATTTGATCGTACCCAATCATACAAATAACAATTCATAAAGTTTTCAAGTCCATTTTTTTCAAGTTTTCAGTTCGTAAAGATCACATTTGGTCAAGTTTTCAGTTAGTAAAAGTATCAGTACGTAAAGTTTTCTGTTTGTAGAGTTTCTAGTACATCAAGTTTTCAATTCATCAAGTTCTCAGTTCGTCTAGATTTAGTTCAACTAGTCTTGGTCAAGTGCCCTAAACCATTAGACTACTGGACATCTTCTGTACGACAGCACTCATATCTGAGTAAGATAAGTCAGCCAGATATGTAGATAGAAACTTATTTCTATCTTCGAAAACCTGAACGTTACTTGAGACTTCAATTCAAATCAAATCAAATCATTTTATTTCGCCATTTAAAAAACAATCACAAATAAAGAGCAAATCAAATATGATGAACAATAAATTTAAACAAAATACAAGTTTTAACTTAAAAATAAGAAAATAATAATACAAAATCATAAATATCTCTTTACGTATGTATATATAATTTACTTATTATATATGGCATCACCAGCAAAAGAATAAACTTTGCCCGCTGGTGACCGTTGCAAATCGAAAATAGTATAATAATATTTAAAATAAAAAAAATCCTCATCATTGAGTCATTTCTGAGAATGAAGAAAAGAGAATGTGCAGTAGTTTGTGTGCTCTTGCAGGTCAGCTGTTCGACTGTCAGTCGAAAAAGTTCGATGAAACGTTAAGGTGCGTACAGATATAAGCGCCGCAAACATGAGCAATTCACTTTTAATCAGCTGATGCCAAGCTTTTTATATCTGTATCTTACCGTTTCTGTAAAAGACAGATATAGTCAGCTGATTAAAAGTGAATTGCTCATGTTCGCGGCGCGTATATCTGTACGCATATTTATGCTAGTGGATGGCCTTAGAGATACCTACTCTATTAAGATAGGAAGCTACTTGGGTCCGTTTTTACAAGAAAAATGTAGCTCAAGTTTCCAAGTTTAACTAATAAAGGATCTGATCAGGCTATGAGGGTTGCATGTGAAATAATTTGTTACATTGGGCCCATATGCTCCATCTACGTTTAACACTAAACCAGGTTTACTTACATGAAGATCATAAAGGCTTTTATTAAAATGTGTCAAATAAATTTGAACTAGATCTAATATGATTCATCCAATAATAATATAATTATCTTAATCTTTATCCCAACAGGAAATAAACGTATTAAAAACTGTTCATTCATTTATTGGAACATTTTGTACTACTGATCTGAATATTGGCAATAGCATATCAAAAATCGTGAGGAAGCAAAGATCAAGTACTAACATACAATAACAATTCTCAATATTGTTTCCCTATGGTACTAGGCTCGGATAAATGATGAAAAAACCAAAGAGAACTATAACGGGAAGGTCATAAACTCTCAGTACTTTTTCCAGTACTTAGAGTGGAGTACTTTCGTAATAACATTACGTCAGCAAATAATAGCAAACCAAGCACTACTGGCTTTAAACTGTTACGTCGGCAAATTTTTATGTTGGTACTTCTCAATTTTTACCCAGTTTTTATGTTGATACTTCTCAATTTTTCCCTAAGTGCGTTCTTCCCGTAACTGCTGCAAGCCGGGATTTTTATGGGCTAGCATTGGCTGCTACCATATGAGACTGCAACTAAAATTGACCAATAAAAAGCAGGCAAATTGCATTTGAGATCGTATATCACAGATATTAGATCTAGTGAATGATTTCTGCTTTGTTGAGTACAGAGGGAGGCGAATTGTTAAGATATTAGAATTTCTGTAGTATCATAGAGTAAAGATATCGTTTCAAATTATAGATGCTATCAGAAACAAATTATGCTAGGAGTGTAGTAATAGTGTAAGTGTAGAATCTATCAATTTAACCGGTTTGGATTGGATATTTGAGTAATCTATTTAAACTGCAAATGAAATTGACCAGAATAACTCGGGTGAATTTTATTTGAGAGTCTTTATTGGATTCATTTCAATCAACAAAAAAATCCCCTCCTATCATTTCCTTGTTTAGTTCTCATTTTCCTTATAGTTTTTTTTTCTGATCAATATAATAATACTGAGGGTGATGCCCACATAAACTCTTAGGCTTGTGCGTGGGTAATGAGTGAAAGGGATGATGATGAGAGATGACGACTACTTTTTAGGTAGTCGGGACCGACGGTTAATCGTCTCCTCCGAAACACAAAGGACCACAATTCCCTTTTACAATGTTATTTCGTTTCTTACCATACTCCTCTTACACACTGTTCCAACATCTACGCTTTCGTAGTAGAGTGGAAATTGCAGTAAAAACTCAGCCACGTCACAAAAAATGTAATTTTATTCTATAGAGAGGTCCACGTTATAATGGCAGTGTTTGATCAGCAATTGTATTGCTATCCTTGTCTATCATTCAATAAAGTGGATAGCGCTATCTCTGTCTCGCTTTGCTCAGTTGTCAGATCGTCTTTTAATAATGTAGAATTATTAACTAAGAAACAAAAAATTTTATCTTAATTATGAGAATTCATTAAGAAATTATTGAGAAATATAATTGCTTGCTTAATAGAATATAATTGATTATTTTGAACGAGAATGAACAGTTAATATTACATCAATAAACCCGAATCAGTTACCATCTAAAAAACGCATTGACAATACCGAAGATCGGTCTCCTATCTTTCTCCAATGCCATTATAAAGTGAACCTCACTATAGAGAGGATATTAATGTCCAAACTTCGCCAGGCCACAAAAAAATTAATCTATTCTAATTTTAATTCCTCTTCGGTTTCCAACTTCAGCTCCTCCTTTGAAGAAATTCACATTATATACTCAGTGGAAATTACAGGAAGACATTGTTGTCAATTCTCACTTTTCATCGATTTCTAAAGCAGAATATAGCCTATGGTGAGGTCCACGTTATAATGGCAGTGGATAAAGATAGAAGAACAGCGTTGCCTTGCCTCTGCATTAATTAATTATATTTCAACACTGTCAAAAACATAATTGGCACCGTTGTGGAGCTAAAAAAGGATAGTACCACCGGCTTTGTCGAATGGTAGACAAGGATAGCAAAACCAAAGTTGATCAAATACTGTCATTATAACGTGGACCTCACTATGGTATGATCCAAACTAATATGATCTCTATTCATATAGAACTTTCAAAATGCTTTGAATTCCATCAAAAATATGAGATCAACTTTCAAATAATGTTTTCTCTATTCTATAATTTTACAAATATGACTTATAATTAATTACTGATAATAGTTATTGTATGATCTATATTCATATGGAATTTTTAAAATGTTGATCTTCTTAAACTCAGAAGTTACTTCCTCTCCTCTGTTATTCCATCAAAAATATGAAATGCACTTTCAAACGTTCTCTTTATTCTACAATTTTACAAATATGACTCTTAATTATTGATAATAATTATTATAAAAAAATACTGCTCGTGTCCCTTATACCCTCATAATCTAAATATTTCCCTAGAGCCTGGAATATTCCCTAGACTATAACACTACATCCCATATTGGTATGTTCCTTACAATAACCATTCTTGTAATACCGAGCATATTCTCTCCAGTATCAGCCCTTTCAATATCCCGAAATTTTCCCAAACTTCCCGCAGAATGACCTCAAAATATCCCTTCCTCACTCTATATTTCCCTGTTTACGACAGTAATTTCCCTCAAGTGGGGAAATCACACACTTTATGAGGCTTTCTTAATTTCCGTTGCTGGTCACATGTGTATTGGCTCATAAAATTTTACAACATTCTCCCATTATTCGCTGGACACTTCATACTATCTCATCTTCTTCTTCCTTATATTCTTATCTTGTTCTTCTTCATCGTGGTCTGATATTCTCCTTCTTTATCTCGATGTCTCATATTCTCCTTCTTACCTCCTCCTGTGTGCTTCTTCACC
>NC_052515.1:12302117-12364322 GCF_014356525.2 Nilaparvata lugens
CTTCAACCCTACAAATTTCTATCAAACTCTGACACCAAGAATTTTTACACCTTCAAAATAATAGTATTTTTCAAATATAATTCCACTATAGACTTCTAGCTCCTCCTGCCCATAACAATTTCAGGTCACCAATAATATACAAATTTCCCGGTCAATAATATTTATGGAAAAAGATCTCTGCTCTACATAATACCTTTCCCTTTCAACAAACTACCTGCAAACATAAGAGACTACTCAAAAACGGATGTAATGATCTATGTAATAAACAATCCAATTGATTCAACCAGTAAAATCGAAATGAGAATAAAACACAGTGATAATAGTACTCTAAATTCTGAAATAAACAATAAATATTATTTATTATCATTATTTGAATAATAGTTTCTAATAGGCCTGCGTACGATGAATTTTCTTTTTCATCTTTCAAATAGCCTATTCCGCTGTTTTAAATTATTATATATATGTTGTAAAGTCACTGCCGCCAGCCTGAACGACTAATAATTTAGTAATTTTAATATTGTATAAAATACTTCCTACCTTATTTCTCCTTTTATTCCTTTTAGTTCTATTAACTCCTTATTTATGATGCTTATAATAATGTTATTTATTAACTCTATTACTTTTATTTCTGATTATTATGTTCTTTTTATTTTCTCATTATTATTGTAATTCCTTTTTTTTCATTTCTTGTATTCACGACAAATAGGCTAATTTTATTTTATTTGTACTTTATTTTAATTTAAAGTTGTGAAAATTTGTTTTTATATGGCACCTGCTGAAAAACCCATGGGTTTAGCAGGACCCAACATTGTAAAAAAATTATTTTCCAATAAATTGATTGATTGATTGATTGATTGATTGAGTTTCAAACGATTTGTCAATGGTACAGAGGTAGAAAAGGATCGAGCTGTCTGCGTTGACCAATAACAGAAAAGGATAGCAAACCGAATCAGGTGCTGACTTTACAACATGAATCTTACTATACAAATTTGATGATTCTATGTTTTTCATGCTTTTTTCGACTAAATTTCACTGCGATCTGCCAAAACTAGCGAAGGAAGAATCATTGTTTGTCCAATATCCTTCAGTTTTATCGAGCAATGTCAATATTTCCAGCTAACCTGGTTAAAGCCTCGCAAATGAATTAAGCTATCAATCAATTAAATCAATCCAGGTCGGAAAAATCGTGAGCTCTCCTATATCCGCCCATCATTTTGTTTATTGTTCCTTCTTCTACCTGATTCTCCCAGCTCTTTCCTCTTCTTCCGCCTTTCTATTGTCATGCTCTGTTTCTCTCACTTCCTTTTCTCCTCCTATTCTCTATCTCCCTTCTTCGTCGTCAGCCCTTCTTCCTCTTCCACTTTACTTTATTTGAAATCAAATTGTTATATATATGTTAATAACATTGTTAATAAATAACAATTGATTTCAAATGAAGTAAAGTGGAAGAGGAAGAATAAACTTTAGAATAAAATTATTGATCTACATGAATACTACTAATGTATAAGTGTGTTGAAATTCTAATAATTAGAGTGATTATAACAAATAATTGTATATTTCTACTATTATACTGTGGATTGCTTATACAAATTATTTGTATTTTATTATGTGCAATACCAATGTCTTGTTTGCTATCCAGTCATAAGGTTTCTTGGATCTTCATACATAACCTTTCTATTCTACCTGTTATTAATTCTATGAGATTATTTCATTTTTTTCCAATTCTCAAAATAAATCCATAAAGTCATCCTAATCTATCAACTTTTCTCTTCCATTTCTACTCCATATCCATACCTACTATACATACTGCATATCTGCGATTATCGCTCTCTCTCAATTTCCAAGTCTGGGATATTCATTCTCCTTCTCTTTCACAAGTCCACCTTTGTCAATAGAAGTCAGCGAAACGTACAATTAACTAAACATTTAGTCCCTCTTCTCACTCACTCACACTCTCTCTTACATCATGTTTTCCTTTTTCACTTCCATGCAACTTTACTGTACATTTTCCTCCATCTACATCTCATTCCTCTTCTTCTTTTTCTTTCCTGCTCATCATTTCCTTTTTTCTACTTTACTTCATCTTCTTATTCTTCTTTTTCTTTTTTCCTCCTCTTCTTCTTCTTCTCCTTCTTTCTTCTTCCTCTCCTTTCTCTTCTTCTTTTTCATTCTCATTCCTATCTCTGTCTTCCTCCGTCTTCTCGTTCTCATCCCACTCCATTTCTCCTTCTCATTCTTCTTCTTTTTGTTCTTCTTTTTCCCCCTTTCATTTCATTTCCTCCTTTTACTACTTTATCACACGTTCCTTCTCACTCCCACCTCCTCAACTGGTCATTCACATTCTCTCTCTCTTCCACCTACCGTATATTCTATCTCCTCCCATTCAACTCTACACTGGCTCTTTTTCCCCAACTCATTTCTCCAGCTTTCTTCCTCACACTATTTTCCAATCTCCTTCACTCAATCACTCTCACTCCCTCTCTCTCTTCCCCCCATTCTTCTCTCTCTTCGCCTGTTATTCGTCATAGTCAATGAACCTTCCTGGGACACGACCTCGTTTCCTAGTATTCCTTCCCGTAAGGGATGAAAGTTAATTTTACCTTCGATCGCTACTCAAATGAATAATATTTTGCTGATTTTCATTTTTCCTCTCTCATCATCGCTCTCTCACACTCACTCCATCACTCATTCTCTCACTCTCTCTCTCTCTCCTCTCTCTCTCTCCTCTCTCTCTCTCTCTCTCTCTCTCTCTCTCTTCTCTTTCTCACCTCTCTTATCTCTGAGTTACTGGGAAGGATACTTTGAATATTCTTTCCGAAGAATGGACATTGATATGTCCAAAGCTCCGCCAATTTATGTAGATGCATAACAATATCATCTATTTTATCTTTAGTTATTGAAATTGCTTTTTTCATCGTATACAGCTCAATAATTATTCTCTTAATTTATATTTGTAAATTCATCTATAATTTTGCTTCATTGTAAGCTATTGTATATAAGTGTATAAGCCATATTGAAATCTACATAAATAAAGTACTCAATCAATCAATCTCTCTCTCTCTCTCATTGTATTGGAGGGTTGAGAGTAAGAGAGGATCTGAGTAGCTGAATTTATCAAAATTCTACGATAATCCTTGTCAATTACTACCATCACATTATAGTGAATATTTCTTCTATGTTTAGTTTTGAAGCAACTAAATATGAAAATCTACTTTGTGAAAATACTTGAGGACTGAAAATTCTGTGAAGTGAAGAACTACAAGACTCAACCCATTTTGGACTATGTGTTATCTAAATGTGGGAGAGGAATAGACAAGGATACCCTTTTTTCCTCTCCCTATAATTTGATAATGTATAAATTAATAAAGAATAAATGAATAAATAAAAATAAATGAATTATTGTAGGAATAAACTACATTTTATAGATTACTCGTTCAACAGCAACAACTAATTCCTCAAGCACTATTTGAAAACTATTAAATCAAAAAAAATATCTGAAATAGAAATACTCATACTGTATCACTTGTCGAAATGATCATTCTGAATTTTTCATTAATTTACACTTCAACAATCATTCTAGTGAATGCTGTCTCCTAGTATGAATGCACTTCATGAGGAACTACTCATTATTTATTCTAAAACTAATTTTCCAAGTACCAGGGAATTACCGACGGTAATGGAAAATCAATCCAGCACCGGAAAATGCTTCCTAGCGTGCTATGAAGTCATTTTCTCTAAAATGTGCACCATTTTTTCAAGCGCTAACTTGTCTCATTTTCCCAGGCAATTACAATATTTGAAAGCTCAAACAAAGAAAAACAGAGGCAATATCCTTGTGACTTTATCACCTACGATCAAGCATGGTGTCACGAAAGGGGTTAGAATTATTTTTTTTAGGAACAGAGAGAAAATTTAAATGAAAAAAATTCTTTATTCGGCGGAGTTAAGACTTTTAAGTACTAAACTCTCGAAAGAGAGTTTAATGAAGAAAGAATGAATAGTTCAGAATGCAAATAATGGATTATATATTTTTTCTATCTAAATCTCATAAGTAAGTCATCAGAAATCAAGCAGTGTATAACGAAAATACGTTTTGTGTAGTTGAGAAGTTGATATTGTGGTAATTATTCATATCAAATAAAAAGACTAAGTAATTGTCAAAAACCACAGATTTACTGATAGTTAAAAAGACCGGTTTCGGCTGTTACACCATTGTCAATCTCTGATAGAACTAAAAGACTCTTTGAGTCTCTCACAGAGACAGAAGACTCTGTTTTATCAGAGATTGACAATGGTGTAACAGCCGAAACCGGTCTTTCTAACTATCAGTAAATCTGTGGTATTTGACAATTTCTTAGTCTTTTTATTAAATATTTTACGAAAATACTCATCAAGTTCAACCTATTTTCTATTAATAAAATTTGGAGGAAGGGCGGTTTTGGGCTAAGCCTGATGCTCTCATTCAGTCATATCTATATTAAGATTTGTGAATGTATTGATGGATAACAATATCATTGATCATTATTTTTGTTCATCTATTATTAATAAATGACTAACTTGCCATCATTCCATAGTGAGGTTCACGTTGAAATGGTTGTAGAGAAAGATAGAAGAACATAATCTTTCGTGTGCCTCACTATGGAATGAAGTCATTTATTAATAATAGATGAACAAAAATATTGATTAATGATAATGTCACCCATCAATACAATCACATATCATGATTATGACTGAATGAGAGCATCAGGCTTAGCCCAAAACCGCACTTTAAAACCTTCTAAAACCGTCAATTATTGACGATTATCTGCCTTACCACTGCCTTCAATAGAGGATAGCTGATACCGGTATATTTGATGTGATATCAACTGTTCATTGTTGTTTGAAATAATATTTTTGATCCGTCAAGAGAATATAGTTTCCAATCATTGAATAATGAATTTTCATGATTGAAGTCAAATATTTTATTAATTAATTATATTTCTACATTGTTGAGAAACGATCTGGCAACGTTGTAGAGCTAGAGAAGGAGAACGTTACCTGCTTTGTCGAATGATAGACAAATATAGTATTACCAATGTAAATAATATACTGCTATTATAACGTAGACCTCACTATAAATAGGATGATGATACAAAGATGGTACGAAAATGATACGAAGTTGAACGAAGGAGATGATAATAATAATAATATCGTGTGACCTGGCTGGCTCAGGTCTGGTGTCAGAGTTTTCAGGTCGCAACTGATCAATTTCAGGGCCTCTGACATGACCTAACGACTGCTTTTTAGGCAGCCGGGACAGACGGCTTAAGGTGTCCATCCGAAACACGGGATTGATACAAGTAACGAAGGTGATACAAATGTGATACAAAGATGAAAGAAGGATGATACACGTGGATGGTAACACCAATGAAAATCAAATACGGCATTATAACGTGGACATCACTACAAAAAGGAAGATGATACGAAGACGATACAAAGATGATACAAGATGAAACAAGGATGATAGACGAGGATAGCAAAACCACAATATTAATCAAATAATACCATTATAACGTGGACCTCACTATAGGAAGATGTACAAAGATGATACGATTATGATACAAAGGTGATACTAGTGTGATAAAAAGATGATACAAAGATGAAACAAGGATGATAGACAAGGATAGCAAAACCACAATATTAATCAAATAATACCATTATAACGTGGACCTCACTTTAGGAAGATGATACAAAGATGATACTAAGGTGATACACAGATGATGATAAACTGATACGAGGGTGATACGGAGATGATACAAGCATGATAGACAAGGATAGCAAAACCACACTATTAATCAGATAATTCCATTATAACGTGGACCTCACTATAGGAAAATGATACAAAAATGATACAAAGGTGATACTAGTGTGATAAAAAGATGATACAAATATGATACAAGGATGATAACAAGACAAGGATAGCAACAACAATGTTAATCAAATACTGCCATTATAACGTGGACCTCACTCTACCAAATAATCTTAATATTTTGCAGTAATTTGTAATAAATTACATTCTTTTCCAATCAAGCCTCACTCTCCTATGTTGCATCATTTATTACAATTTACCAGCAATCTATCTCTCTCAAGAAACAACAAACTTTGCAACCGAGATACTCCATGCTATTTGTTATCTTTGTCAAGCCGCTACAAAACTTTCTAACAAGAAAAGCTGGCCGACTTTGCAGTGATTTACGTTGCACACTTTTCGAAAAAGTTTTGTTCAATAATTTTTTTCTCGATAACTAACTTCAAAGTTATCTCACCCGCTTCACTTTATACTGTCAGTATTGGTTGAATGGGAATCGTTGATGCTATAACATGGATAATGCTGACAGTCTTAAAGTGAATTTCACTACAGTTTCGTTTGGTAATATTTTCTAAGCCGATTGACACGCTAAGTCTTTCTGGGTGAAGTTTGAGGTACTTAAATGGCGGAATGTAAATTTTAATCTTAAGAAGGAACTTTCATATTGATATAGGTTGGAAATACTTCGCGATATAGCCTATTTATATACTCATAGTCTAGTCAAATGGTCGTTTTTCAGGAAATAGCCCCGAAAGAATTTTACTCAACATAGTCTAATCAAAAGGTCGTTTTTAGGGAAACAGCCCCGAAAGATTTTCTCGCCGGTTCTTTATTATGTATTTTGGATTGCTGAATTCGAATCTGGAATTTTCTGACGCGCCAGAGGGGGCTTCACTCCCAAACCCCCAAAAGCCCTACAATTTGGACGTTTTTTTTTCAATTTTTCCATTCAATCTCATATAAAAAATTTTCCATTTTATTTTATCATTTTTATTTTTATTTAAAAATGAATCTTGGAGAAAGAAACCAAGGTATGATTGCCAACTTCATAGAAATCGGCACTAAAAAAACAAAATTTCCGTACATTTCACCATTATAATTATAATTCATTTATTGTATAAAACACTATAATCATAATACAATTATGACATTGGGGGGAAAACTAGGCTGAGCCTGTACTATTTCTCTCCAACAATTTTGATAGAATGTTACCTGCTTTGTCGAATGATAGACAAATATAGTAATACCAATGTAAATAATATACTGCTATTATAACGTAGACCTCACTATAAATAGGATGATGATACAAAGATGGTACGAAAATGATACGAAGTTGAACGAAGGAGATGATAATAATAATAATATCGTGTGACCTGGCTGGCTCAGGTCTGGTGTCAGAGTTTTCAGGTCGCAACTGATCAATTTCAGGGCCTCTGACATGACCTAACGACTGCTTTTTAGGCAGCCGGGACAGACGGCTTAAGGTGTCCATCCGAAACACGGGAATGATACAAGTAACGAAGGTGATACAAATGTGATACAAAGATGAAAGAAGGATGATACACGTGGATGGTAACACCAATGAAAATCAAATACTGCCATTATAACGTGGACATCACTACAAAAAGGAAGATGATACGAAGACGATACAAAGATGATACAAAGATGAAACAAGGATGATAGACGAGGATAGCAAAACCACAATATTAATCAAATAATACCATTATAACGTGGACCTCACTATAGGAAGATGATACAAAGATGATACGATTATGATACAAAGGTGATACTAGTGTGATAAAAAGATGATACAAAGATGATAGACAAGGATAGCAAAACCACACTATTAATCAAATAATACCATTATAACGTGGACCTCACTTTAGGAAGATGATACAAAGATGATACTAAGGTGATACACAGATGATGATAAACTGATACGAAGGTGATACGGAGATGATACAAGCATGATAGACAAGGATAGCAAAACCACACTATTAATCAGATAATTCCATTATAACGTGGACCTCACTATAGGAAGATGATACAAAAATGATACAAAGGTGATACTAGTGTGATAAAAAGATGATACAAATATGATACAAGGATGATAACAAGACAAGGATAGCAACAACAATGTTAATCAAATACTGCCATTATAACGTGGACCTCACTCTACCAAATAATCTTAATATTTTGCAGTAATTTGTAATTATTTACAATCTTTTCCAATCAAGCCTCACTCTCCTATGTTGCATCATTTATTACAATTTACCAGCAATCTATCTCTCACAAGAAACAACAAACTTTGCAACCGAGATACTCCATGCTATTTGTTATCTTTGTCAAGCCGCTACAAAACTTTCTAACAAGAAAAGCTGGCCGACTTTGCAGTGATTTACGTTGCACACTTTTCGAAAAAAGTTTTGTTCAATAATTTTTTTCTCGATAACTAACTTCAAAGTTATCTCACCCGCTTCACTTTATACTGTCAGTATTGGTTAAATGGGAAGTGGTGATGTTATAACATAAATTATGCTGACAGTTTTGAAGTGGATTTCACTAAAGTTTAGATTGGTAATATTTTCTAAGCCGATTGACACGCTAAGTCTTTCTGGGTGAAGTTTGAGGTACTTAAATGGCGGAATGTAAGTTTTAATCTTAAAAAGGAACTTTTTTATTGATATAGGTTGGAAATACTTCGCGATATAGCCTATTTATAATATACTCAGTCTAGTCAAATGGTCGTTTTTCAGGAAATAGCCCCGAAAGAATTTTACTCATAGTCTAGTCAAAAGGTCGTTTTTAGGGAAACAGCCCCGAAAGAATTTTTCTCGCCGGTTCTTTATTATGTATTTTGGATTGCTGAATTCGAATCTGGAATTTTCTGACGCGCCAGAGGGGGCTTCACTCCCAAACCCCCAAAAGCCCTACAATTTGGACGTTTTTTTCAATTTTTCCATTCAATCTCATATAAAAAATTTTCCATTTTATTTTATCATTTTTATTTTTATTTAAAAATGAATCTTGGAGAAAGAAACCAAGGTATGATTGCCAACTTCATAGAAATCGGCACTAAAAAAACAAAATTTCCGTACATTTCACCATTATAATTATAATTCATTTATTGTATAAAACACTATAATCATAATACAATTATGACATTGGGGGGAAAACTAGGCTGAGCCTGTACTATTTCTCTCCAACAATTTTGATAGAATGTTAATGTTGTCCAAAAGATAAGGTTATGTAATCACACACAGTATCTGGAGTCAAAATTTCAAGGTTAAACATTTCCATCAAAATATGGACTCGAAGTATGTAATATTAAAGTCATTTAACTTGAATCACAAAGTTAGTGCCGGTTGCACAAAAGCCTGTCAGAATTTAATCGTGATTAGATTCCATGAGAACCAATACTTCTTGTCGGTAGCGTCTTTTCTGATAGGTTCTCGTGGCATTTAATCACGATTAAAACGTAACAGGCTTCTATGCAACCGGGCCCCAGTGTACGATACGAACAGAAGTTAAGGTCATGTCAATGTCTAGCTTTCAGTTCAAGCGCTGGCGATGTTATGTTATTATTGACCTTAGATTATTGTTAGAGTTAGCATATCATTCTATTTATGTATTTTATTATTTATAGGCAACTGCTGTGAAATCTTTTAGGTTTTAGCGGGACCAATTTTGTAATGAATTTTACTGAATGAAATTATTGTTAGGTTTATTATTGATTGTGACGATTCAATGTTGCGAAGCTTGTCTTTTTTATACAACTCACTGAATAAATTATAGGATAATTTCCTAAAAAGCAACTGTACTAGATAAAAATAAATAAATAAAAACTCATTGAATAAATTATAGGATAATTTCCTAAAAGGCAACTGTACTAAATGAAAATAAATAAATAAAAAACTCACTGAATAAATAAAATTTGATTCGATTTGATTTGTTACACATAAAGTCTGTGTAAACACTGTTGCGCCACGGACACGCGCATTTCTCTCTTTATCAGCTGATGCTCAGCTGATTATAACTGTATTTGTACAGTTACGGTAAGATGCAGATATAAGAAGCTGAGGATCAGCTAATTCGCACACACCAGTAATAATGAACAGTGTTACCGAAATCTAAACCACGACCCACTCGGTTTGTTTGAAATCTTAGAACGTACCAGCGATTCTGAAAATATTTCAAGCAATTTTAAAAATGAAATCTATCTAGAAATGTATGAGTACATACGTATGAGCTTGAGATAAGCAATTCTAATTGGAGAACTTCCATCCTAAAAAACAATCGTATCGAAAATCTAGAAATACCCTAAGCTAAATTCAATACCTTCGTCCACCAATAAAATCACCGGGAACCATTTCCCTCGATTGGTTTAATTGATCGGAAAATCGGAAAAATCGAGACGTAACAGGTGGCACCAACCAATCAGTGGAAAAAAGAAAATTCAGGAAAATCCGTACGAAAGATTTCCCGACGGAAATCTTTACTCCCGCCCAATTAAGTGCCGGGAAAGCGAGTGGGTCTTGACAAATGGAGAGGGCCAATCGAATCGACCGCTTTTCCCCGGGAAATTCAACACGGTCAACGCAACGTGCCGGAAAACCCCACAGGAAAAACCTCGCCGGATAAACTGCTTCATTGTCTGGAAAAAGTTTGGCACCGGTCCCATTTGGCTGAGAGGTTGAACATTCGACTTTTTTCGATTTCGAAATTTAACTGTCTATTTGTTCCACGTATATTGAAGGAGATATTTGTTTCACAGTTGAAAAACACATCTGGTTCATATGTCTGCCTAGAGTAGAAAATTTGACGATAGAGTTTTTCCTTCGAAATATTTTATTATCTATTGCTGAGCTGCACTTTGGAATACAATTTTTTATACAGTAACAACATTATGATTATTGAGCCAAGTAGGCTATATACGTAGTGTTTCTGGAATAGATTGACAAATTTCGTGAAGTGTTATTTTTAATCAAAATAAATTTAAAAGTTTCAGTAAAATGGCTTCTAAAATTCTCCTAATTTGAATGAAATATGATCCTCATTTTGAAGAAAAGCGTTCAGTAACTTTTTCGTTTGAAATGCGCTCAAATCTAAGAAATAAGCATTTAAAGGAGACAAAACAGTCGAATGAAGCAGTTTTGTGAAGATTGTTTTTTTTTTCAAATCATGATTTGTGAGGTTTGGTGCATTAAGGTTCAACTCACACTTACGCGTCTCAGGTCGAGAAGAGACTCGACTCTAGTCGAGAGCATGTGTTTCCAAATGGTGACAATCGCGGAGACTAGAATCGACTGATCTGAGTGTCACCATTTGGAAACACATGCTCTCGACTAGAGTCGAGTCTCTTCTCGACCTGAGACGCGTAAGTGTAAATTGAGCCTTAGACGAAAACGTTGATGAATATATTTTCTTCAAAATCGAACTCTCTAAATACTGGCGAACAATAAGGTAAACTATTGTTTTGGAGTTAGAAATTTAGTTATATTGCATATTTTGCGGACTATCTCAATGATAATCAAAGTTGCAAACTTCAAAGTGGCTTCATTGGGTTTTGCAGCTAATTCTAAATATTATAATTGAGTATCCTCATGAGGGAATCAAAAAATTATGAAATTGAAAACTTGAATAGAAATGTGAAATCTTCCGCCATTATTATCTTGATAACAAAGCATTTCTTGACCCATATTTTACAAGTACTTTTTTCTTTCTCGTTTTGCATTGCTGTTGATGAATGGCTCAAGTCTGAAGTTTTCTATTTTGTTAATGAGTACCTGCATAGCCACCTCCAATACAAGGCCCCGGCCTACGGTATTGCAACGTCGCAGCGTAGGCCTAGAATCGAATACATCATTGGTGAAAAAGATCAGCTGGTATTTTTTTAAATCTTTTCACCAATCATGTAATCATGATTATATATATTTATAAGTATATATATATTTAGTAGTATATATATATAGTAGTATATATATTTAGTAGTAGATTATATATATTTAGTAGTATATATATATATAATTGCTCAACACTCAGTGAGTGAGTGACATTTCGCTTATATTTCAGAGCGTTAGAGAAGTGTATCTTCTCTCTCTATCATATATATAGAGCTCTAACGCTCTGAAATATAGCGAAATGTCATCACTCACTGAGTGAGTGAGCAGATATATATATATATATAATATATATATATATATACTATATTATATATATATATATATATATATTAATAGAAGCGAAAGTCACTCACTCACTGACTGACTCACTCCACTCACTCGCAGAACTAGAAATCTACCGGACCAAAAACGTCAAATTGGTAGGTATGTTCAGTTGGCCCTTTAGAGGCGCACTAAGAAATCTTTTGGCAATATTTCAACTCTAAGGGTGGTTTTAAGGTTTAAAGTCGTCTTTTAGCATGTACATTCTTCTTATTATTGATAAATTGAAAAATGTCCATACCATATGTAATATAGAACTATAATCTAGAGAGGAGTACTCTTCGAAACAGCTGTTAACTGGTAACAAAATTAATAATTTGTCAGGTTGGCATTAGGTTGAGTTGACTTTGTTAGGTTGGCACCAAGTTGAGATGAAATGCATTTATCGCGGAAAAAATTGATTGGGCATACCTTCTTTAAGAGCTATTCCTGGGAAATTTATAACTAGCCATCAGCTCGCTTCGCTCGCCATATCCCCTAGCCAGACGTTTAGTCTGGACCCCCGACTGGATCGTCCTAATATGATAAAAATGCTCGAATGAAAAATGCAGGCGAGCGAGCGAGCCTGCTGATCTCATTCTTGGTCGATCCAGTCGGGGGTCCAGGGGGCGGAGCCCCCTGTCTAGACGGATATGGCGAGCGAAGCGAGCCTGTAGGCTAGTTGTTCATATATTTGTACTGTAAATTTTTGTTAAATATTATAAGAACCATAACTATATTCAGATCTGCTCATCAACTATCTAAATTCCCAATCATTGTTTTGATTTTGTGCATGTGTAAATGAAATGAATTAATAAATAAATAAAATTATTGATTCTTTATTTAGAAGTAAGGAAGCACCTCACAAAGTTTGTCGTCTATTTCAGAAACATTCTTTACTTTGAGATTCACGTTAAACTGATAATATTCTTCATTAATTACATTGATGCTTACCATTCGATGAATATTGATAGTTTGAAGTAATCTCACATGAGAATCACATAATGGTGATATAAAAATATCTCAGAGCGATAGAAAAGTGTATTATTATGTAGTATAATTCTAATGCTGCCCTATTTCTAAAAGCCTACTTTTCGTAGTAAAGCTGTCATGGGCTTATATCTCAACGTGACGTCCATTATGAAAAACCAGAAGGGAATACTTCAACATAAGAAAACACTTTTCTCACATTTTATAGGCTTTTATCAAGTCCTATGATGGATGGATACTTCCTTCTCAAGCTATTCCATAATTCTGATTTTTTTCTTTTCTGTCTCTCGTACAATGTCTTCATTCTATCATTTTCCGTTCTCTATTTTCTTGCTTTATAGTTACAGTTTTACAAAAGGACTTTCCATTGGAGACCTTCTTGATCCTCGTTCCTTTTGATGGTCTAGTGACTCAACAGGACTTATATATTTTAGCTATTCAAACATAATTTCGTTTTGCATCTAAATTTAAAAATCTCCTTTGTGAAAATAATTGGAAAGACTGGACATTTTGTGGAGTGAACAACTACAAGACCTAACCTATTACGGACTATGTGTAACCTTACCTAAATTTGGAAAGGGAATAGCACAAGGTTACCTTATTTTTTCTCTTCCTATCATTTTGATGTGTACAGTACTTATTGTATGAATCAATGAAGAAAACAGTGGATACTTGAGATTTGTACTCCTTACCGCATCGTTTTACCAAGGTTCAGAATTGAACATTTGAAATCATATCAATTATATGTATTATTAGTAATTTGGCACCTACTGAAGATTGATTAATTTTGGAATGAGGTGAAAAACAATAAATCCAAGAATTCCGAGCAGAACAACAACAATTAGAGTGGAGTAAGATTTGAGAGATAGTTAGGACCAAGACACACGGGACGTTTTTCGGAAGAGTCGGCAGGTCAGGAAGCTCTTCGATTGGTTAATTAAATTTTTGTTCAAATTTTGAACAATTGAAGATTGGTTTAAAACTGGAATGAAAAATCGGGAATCAGCCAATAGGAGAGCTTCTGGCCCTGCCGACTCAGCCGAAAACCTCATGTGGCCCTCAAGAAACAAACCAATTCCAATAGATCCTATATCCTATTTTGATCGATGAGAAACAACTATGAAAATCAATAGCAACAATATAATAAAACACGATTCGTATGAGAAACACCTCGTGTGAAAATGAACCAATTCCCAATAGATTTTATATCTAGTTTTGATTGATGAAGAACAACAGTGAAAATCGAGGAAATCAATAGCAACAATATAAAAGCACACAGAAACCAAACATGGTAAGGAGCGGAAAACAGGGGAAAGAAGAAAAACTTGGAAGTGCAGAGAAATAAGGGGAAGAAGAAAAACTAGGGAATTGGGAAAAACAAGGATAACTAGGAAAGACAGAGGAACAAGGGGACAAGAAAAACGAGAAAAATGAAAAAAAAACAAGGAAAGAGGAAAAACAAAGACAAACAGAAAGTGAGAAATTGTAGTGGACGCAACCAATTTGCAAAATGTGCAAGTTTCCCCTCGAGGGTTCGAACCGGGAGCTCCGAGAATCATCCAGCTTTGACTTCAAAGCACATCGACTTGTTAACTGTGGAAGCCACGGCCTTCATTCAGATTAGATGATACAGAAACCTATAGAGCAGTCATCTATGGAGTGAAAACAGATCTATACATTGACCACCTTTTTCCACCCACTCCACTACCTCCTGCTGAGGTTAAATGTGAGAGAGGGCCGAATGCGCCCTAACTTCGCCCTCCTAGGTCAAAAATAAAGGCAGTCATTCTATTCTATTTCGCTCCTCCACTTCCTCTTCTTCCTTCTACTCTTCTCTTCCTCCTCCTCTTCCTACTCCATTAGTTAAGGTACCCTAACTTCACGTTTTCTATACGTTTCAAGGTCCCCTGAGTTCAAAAACATGATTTTTTTCTAAGTTTTCCCTGCCTATAGTGTGATGTGTTGTTATGTTGTTGGACTGACCTATATAAGAAAATAACTTATATATATATATATAATATATATATATATAATATATATATATATATATAGTGTGTGTGTGGTGTGTGTGTAGATTACCTATAGAATGATAACAGATGTACATATTGACCTATACATTGTGATAAAAGATGTATAGACTGACCTACCTATATAGTTATAACCGATCCATAGACTGACATATAGAGTGATAAATAACTATGAACTAACCTATGAAGGTTAGTAGTACCACAGTAGGAAAATAGTAGCTCCCACATCCCACATGCGATAGTGGTTCGTCTGCAACCGGCCTAAGAATGATAACAAATCTTAGAATGACCTAAAGATTGATAAGAGATTTATAACCTGACCTATAGAGCAAAAACAGATCTATAGACTGACCTATACAATGATAAAAAATGTATAGACTGAGCAATATAGTGTTAAGATATATATAAACAGAACAATGGAGTGACAAAACATTCATAGACCAACCAATACGTGATAACCATAGAGAAACAATAGCATAAGTAGATATCCCATGGTATAGGGCGTTTATGTCGCAACTTT
The DNA here is from genome assembly GCF_014356525.2 of Nilaparvata lugens. Lineage (NCBI taxonomy): Eukaryota > Metazoa > Arthropoda > Insecta > Hemiptera > Delphacidae > Nilaparvata > Nilaparvata lugens. The sequence continues at coordinate 12,317,706 of NC_052515.1, forward strand.
AACTGTTATCTCAAGCTGATAGTCCACGTAGTTCTTTCCTGTGAAGCTTTAAGACGCTGGTAGTCTCTCATATTGTGCCGATCATACACTCTTACTCGGTCAAAACAGTGAAAATAGACAATAATCGACAGTAATCGGCTTGAGATAACAGTAAAAGTTGCGACATAAACGCCCTATACCATGGGATATCTACTTACGCTATTGTTTCTCTATGGTGATAACACATCTACAAACTGACCTTCAGATTGCTTGTAATGGAACAATGTAATGATACACTTCAACATTCAGCTATTGGATGGGAAGCAGGAAGCATTGATGCCATTCATGAGAAATGCAGACTGACAGTTTGCAGTGAATCACTCCATAGCTGCAAGCCAGTTGCAGTGGGATTATCTCCTCATAGGAGGGGATTCCTTTGACTATTGGTGGTATGTATTGATTAATCGCCCAACAGTAGTCAGGAGTCAGGGATAATCCATGAGTAATATGAGAGATTGGAATTTGTTATGTATCATGGTATTGTGATGTATCATTGTATTGTGATAAATTATTGCCACAACATACAGGTGTATGGTATTATATTGTGTGTATATATTGACCCATATGAATAGAACCAGAGCAAATGCTCATGAGCAAGAGCATGGAGCATAAGGTTTTACTCATGAGCAAAAGGTAGAAGCAAAAGCATTTGCTCATTTTTATATGAATAAGCTTTACCTTAACTTACCTTATGCTCCTGAACTCTGGAGCAAATGCTCACTTATGTTAAAGATTTTTCATCAGCTGATTCGCTTTTGTAGCCTTGATTTGTTTTTATAGCTCACGGAAGCGCTAAATATGCAAGTAAGGTGCACCGCTTATGTTTGCGTCGACTGCTCTGTTTTCTATTAATTTATGAATAGAGTTTTAGGTTAGTTGAGTTTAGAATTTTGAAATAATAGCGTGAAAAAATGTCATCTCTATAATAATCTTCAGCATATTCTTATAATATCAGTAGCCTTTTTATAATCGTCTACACTCTCATCTTCTTAAATGCTTATTTCCTATTTTGTGATGGCTATCTTTATAACAGGTATCTTTTGTAATTTATTCTTTTGTAGGGATAAAGGTGTATAACATGGTTGAATTTAGATTGAGTTTTGTAGCTCTCAACTATTGGTTGTGATCATATCAGGTATAGTTTCCTCTTCCTCATACGAATAATTAGTTGAGCTATTTTACTATGAGCAAAAGGTGATAAGCTGATCTAGACTAGACTCACCTTTTTAGAAGCATTTGCTTCAAAAGATGAGCAAATGCTCTAGTTTATTCATACAATTTTGAGCAAAAGCTTTTACTTTTGAGCAAATGCTCAAACTATTTTTTTGATTAGCATGAGCCAAAGGTTTTGCTTACGTTTATTCATAGAAAATGAAGCAAATGCTCCATATTTTAGAAGTAGTATAAGCAAATGCTCAACTTTATTCATATGGGCCATTGTATTGTGACTAATGAATCATAAAATATAGTTGATGTGATAAAAAAATGTGTCATGTATCATCGGATCAATTGATCATGATATTCAAAATCAATCAAAATATTATTTCCTGGCGAAAATAATCCACTGCAGTTAATATTGATTTGGCTGTGGATTTATTTTATGATTTAATACACAGAGTGGGTGAAAAGTCCGAAAACCGCTTAATATCTCATACACAAAGGTAATTTGACGGTGGGTGTGATTGGGGATCCTACTGAAATTTGAAATACTACTTTACTATGACTTTGAAAATCTGGTCCGCCATTTTGAATCCAACTTTATTTTTTTGAATAGGAAGGTAGTCATGCGATACATGATTTCGATATGGAATTTCAAGAGAAAATGAATGGCGGAAACCACACATCGATATCTCAAACCGTTCAGAAGATATTAGCATTATTAATCAATACTATTCAAATCAGGAAGAAGAAAAAAAATTATGAGAACGGCTTAGTATCTCATAAAAGATTGTGATTCCAAGGTGGGTGTGATTGGATATCCCTCTAAAATTGGAAATACTACTTTACCATGACTTCAAGAATCTCGGATCAATTTCGGATCCGACATATTGAATGCAACTTTATTTTTTCAAATAGGAAAGTAGTCATGCGATACACGATTCGATACCGCACATCGATATCTCAAACCGTTCAGAAGATATTCACATTATTAATCAACTATAATTATAATTCTTCCTTGGAGATAAGGCAGTGCAAGATAAGATCAAGGTTTTTGAGAGATGTCAAGAGATTTGTAATGGAATGTGAGAATATAGATACTTTTTTTAGAATTCTCATGTAGACTTGTATATATAATATTGTACAATATACTTCGAAGCTAAAAATGATAAATCATCGATACTGTTATGTAATATGTGTCACTTCATATGCGACTGTCGGCCTCAGTAACTACATTTTAGCGCTATAGTTTTGTAATCGATTTTATATCACCATCTCTAACAGGTTTAGTACCTCGAGATGCAAATACTCAATTGGCATTCCTTTTTTATTTTGTAATAGTATTTACTTATGTTGTAAAATTTGTATTGCTTTTATTATGTATTTTCTAAGATGTTGTAATTTTATATTTCTGCCAATATCACTGATGTATTTCATTTCTGATATGCATGCTATTGATTCATAATGCGAATATCTTCTGAACGGTTTCAGTTATCGATATGCGGTTTACGCTATTCATTTTTTCTTGAAATATCGTATCGAAATCATGTATCGCAAGACCACCTTCCAATTCAAAAAAATAAAGTTGCATTCAATATGGTGGATCCAAGATGGTGGACCATATTTTTAAAGTCATAGTAAAGTAGTATTTCCAATTTGAGTAGGATCCCCGATCACCACCCACCATCGATTAATAATAATAATAATAATAATAATAAAATAAAATAATAATAATAATATATTAATAATAATAGTATTTATTCTCAACAAAAGTATAACAAAACAATGTAATACAGTTGAAAAACGTCACAGATAAATAACTTAATAACATAAAATATCAATCTTAAAATAACACTCTAATAACATTTAACAATTCATTAAATTTGCAAAATTTAGATAATAATTGTTTTCACTCTAAAATTACCTTTGTGTATGAGATATTAAGCTGTTCTCGGACTTTTCACCCACTCTGTATGAATATGATGTAAAATTAGCTTGAACACTGTGCATTAATTAATATTGTAGAATTTGAAACATAACCAACGGAAAAGACAACAGATCTTAAAAAATATAGCTATAATACAATAATTAATAGTGTGAGAGATGTTATAATTTATCATTCACATCACACTGATAACAAGTGAAATGCACGTGTTCGTGGCGCAATAGTCTGTAAGCTCCTATACACATACCAAGATTCCAATATACCAAATTCTTTATTCTTTCTTTATTCAAAAAAAAAAAAAAAACAATCAAATGCATTCCAAAAAGCAAATACAATATTGTTTCCTAATTTCTAATATGTGTTCCCTATAGGCTACCCTGTGTGAGGACACTTGAATATATATTTATAATAAAATATTTATATACAAATTTAGATATTATATCATGAAGAACATAATATGTTTGTATACTTTTTAATATGTCTTTACTTGTTGAACAGGGAATTTGATTTGAATTTGAATTTACAAAGGAACTTCGTATCTTTCTACAAAGGCAACTTTACATACAAAGATATCTTTCTACATAGGCGAAGGAATTCAAATGCAGGAAATAGACCCTTGAGAGTAAGTAACAAAGCAATGTGAGTACTACTTCGAAGAAACCGTCACATGTACTATTGAATAGGGTGGCAAAAGGGCGCAGTACTCAATACCCCCCAAGGAGTTACCTAAGGGGGGTACCGAAGGGTCTAGTCTAGAGAGGCGGGAAGTGGAGGACATAGTAGCCAAGTTCTACTTGAGAGGTTGAAATAAGAGATCTGCACCTTGATAGAATACTGAATCCAAAATGGCCGACCATTCGATTGCTACGTGGCACTTTATGCGAGAGAAAATACAAGAATGAGGATACTAGAAAGAGAGAAAGAGTAAGAAGGAGCAGAGGAAAAAAAATAATAAGAAGGGAGAGGAGAAGAATGAAGGGAGAAGGTAGGAAATGTAAAGTGAGGTCCACGTTATAATGGCAGTGGATAAAGATAGAAAAATAGCGATGCCGATTCTGTTCATTAATTAATTTAAGGAAAAATTGCTTTTACAATGTAGTTAACTGAACATTTCATTTTACTTAGTACTACTGTACTATGTCAAGTTTATTTATTAAGTTATTTACTTAATGTATTGTACCTAAGTATTTAGTATAATTTATAATTTTGTTTCTGTTTTGTATAGTTGAATTTTCATTTTGTTTCATTTTATTTTAATGATGTAATGTGCTTTTTGGCGGAATAAATTCAATTCAAATAATATTTCTACACTGTAAAAACACAATTGGCATCATTGTGGACCTAAAAAGGGATAGTACCACCGGCTTTGTCGAATGATAGACAAGGATAGCAAAACCAAAGTTGATCAAATACTGTCATTATAACTTGGACCTCACTATAGAGGGAAAATATGTGGGAGCAATGTAGATTGGAAGGAATAGAGGAATTTGAGATGAGAGAGTGGAAAGAGGAAATCTTTGAGATTGTAACAAGTAGAATAGAGGGAGGGTATGAAACAGTTATGGGATAGGAAGTAACAAAATACAACTTCAGGAGGGAAATAAAGTTATTGAAAAATAGCTAAAGAACAAGGAAATAGAGAAAGACGTCAAGAAAGAAGGGAGAAAGAAGAGGAAGAAGAAGAAAAAGAAGAAGAAGAAGAAGAAGAAGAAAAAGAAGAAGAAGAAGAAGAAGAAGAAGAAAGAAGAAGAAGAAGAAGAAGAAGAAGAAGAAGAAGAAAAAGAGAAGAGAAAGAAAAGAAGAAGAAGAAGAAGAAGAAGAAGAAGAGAAGAAGAAGAAGAAGAAGGAAGAAAAGAAGAAGAAGAAGAAGAAGAAGAAGAAGAAGAAGAAGAAGAGGAAGAAGAAGAATAAGAAGAGGTAGAAGAAGAATAAGAAAGAAGAAGAAGAAAAAGAAGCTAAAGAAACAAGGAAATGGAGAAATACGTCAAGAAAGAAGGGATGAAGAAGAGGAAGAGAGGAACCGAGGAATAAAGTACTGTAATAAGAACCAGAGGATGATGAGAAATCTGAAATACTAAAGGAAATAAATTTCTAAAATAATCTGAGTAGTCAAAGAGAAGGAGTAGTTGAATAAAATGATTATGAAATGGAAGAGGATTGAGTGAGAAGTAGTGAATTCTAGAGTTAAAGGTGGAAAGAGTATGGGAAAAAGTAAGTGAGAAATGGAAGAAAAAAATAGAGAGAGAAACAACGAAGAGGGTCAGCTTCATGAGAGATTAAGAAAAGAAGAGCAATATCGGAAAAAATTGAGAACATGAGAGAAGTAGTGAATTGATAAAATAGACAAACTTCTCTAAAATAGAGAAGTTGTCTGAGGGAGCATAAAAGAGTGAGAGATAGCAAAAAAGAGGGATGGGGAGACAGAGAAAGAGAGAGAAGGGGGAAAAGAACTGATTGATTGATTGATTCATTAGATATACAATAGCTTACAATACAGCAAAATTATAGATGAATTTACATAATGGAGACTAAGAAAATAATTATTGAACTGTATATGATATGAAAAAGCAATTTGTGATATAATAACTATAGATAATTATATTGTTATGCATCTACATGAATTGGCGGGGATTTGGACATATCAATGTCCATTCTTCGGAAAGAATATTAAAAATATCCTCCCCACTAGCTCTCTACCAAAAGAGTGTGAGAGAGAGATAACAAAGAGAGGAAACTAAATAAGAGTTGAAAACTAAGAGAAGAGCGATATCGGAAGAATTTGAGAACAAGAGAGAAGTAGTGAATTGACGAAATGGAGAAACTTTTTTGTAAATAGAATAGAGATGTTGTCCGAGAGCGGGAAATAGTAAGAAAGAGGGATGGGGGTGAGAGAGAAAGAGAAATAGAAATGGAGAGAGTGAAAGAGAAAAAAGAAGGGAGAAAAAGAGAGAGAGAGAGAAGTTGGGAAAAGAATAGAGAAATGGAGAAAGTGAGAGAGGAAAAAATGGAGAAATGTTGAGAGAGAGAGGAGAAGAAAGAGAGGAATGAAGAGAGAGAACCTGCTGAAATATTCATTTCCCACTAGAGCAGAATCCTCTAGAAGATCCATCTCCCTCTAGAGAAGAGCTAGAGCTGCCCACAGCATAGACTCCAGTAGGATTGCAGCTCTGACCTGTAAAAACGGCTGATTCAGCTTTCTGAGCAAACAAACTTTCAGCACAGCTTTCCAGGAATGCTTAGCGCAGATCAGAAAAGGAGGAAGAGAAAGTGGTGGTGAGGTGAATGGGGAAGGTAGAGAGGTTAATGGAAGAGAAGCAAGGGAGAGGAAGAGAGGTTGGATGGAAAATTGGTAGGAAAAGTAAATGAAGAAGGTAGAGAGGATAATTGAAGAGGAGCAAAGCAGAATGGATAAAAGTGAGGAAGATGGAGGAAGGGAAGTTGGTGGAGAGGTAAATGAAGAAGGTACAGAGAATAATGGGAGAGAAACAGAGCAGAATGGAAGAAAATGATGAGAGAAAATTTGGGGGAAAGATAAATGGAAAAGGAAGAGAGGATAACATAGAGGAAGGAGAGACGAGAAAGTTGAAATAACTTGGCGAAAAATGACCGTTATTCAGGGTGTGGAATTCTGTGATAGAATGGACGACAAAAATACATCTGATTAGTTGAAATGAAACGGAGGCGAGATGTCAGGTAAATGATTCCTGTCAGGGGGCAGGAGTAAACTGGAAACATTCATAGTTTATACGAAGAAGAAGGACTGCTTGAAATTGTGATCTACACGACTATATTGGAAAAACACAAAGAAACTACACAAAATCGATTGGAAAAACATTTCCTCATACACAGGAACCGGCATATTAATCAGACGATTTTGTAGTATTGTTTATTGTGTATTGTGTATTGTTATGCTTGAACCACTGTCATTGAATATGCGGGAATGTTGTACATCGACAGGTCTATTCTAGCCATTCCAGTAGCCAGTATGTCGTGGTCAAGTGAACATCAAGCGATTGTGATTGAAGCTTATTTTTAAAAAATTACTAAGTTATTTTAACACAGCGTTTATGTTGCAGACATTTCAATAATTTAAATCGACACGCGCCTGTTCCCAGAAAGAATACGATCTTGTTGTGGGTGAAGAATTCCAGGAACACATAGCCCGCTTTAAAAACGAAACCAACAGGACGAAAACCAAGGTCTATAAAAAATACAGGTCATGACACTAGTGTTCCTTACGAAGCGGCCATTTCATGGGATCTTTATGGCGGTACATTTGAAAATTCAATCTAATTCAATTTGCTCGTAACAAAATTATGCATTTTAAAAACAATATTCTAGTTCAAATAATATGTGAATTCAGGTTTTCAATTTTTTAATAATGAAATTTCAATAATAAATGCTTCAATTATTAGAAATATTATTGTTCTTATTCTTGTTTCTCAAGGATTATTATTCATGAGGCATTGGGACAAGACAGAAATATGCGAGGCCAACTTCAAAAAAAGTTCTAAGTTCCCGATCAATTAAATCTAAAAATCAACAATATTCAGTTTCTAGTTGGAATCTACATATTATTATTGTTATGTCGGAACAATTTATTTTACAATTCAAATCCCTTGAACATCATGTTGTTCAATCTATAATGATAAAGCTGATAAATTTGAAAATTGGTGAACTAGGACCCCATAAAATGGCGATTTTGCAATGCATCACGGGATTGTGTCATGACCTGTATTTATAGAACTTGACGAAAATGAACCGTGAGAGCACCTCAAAAACGCCTGAGTTCAGCAGCGAAACATGCTGTTGCGCTAGCCATTCCTGAACGAAGTGTACGTCGAATTCTTCATTCCGTCCTAAAATTCAATCTGTATAAGATAATGTCAGTGCAACAACTTAATGCAAATTATTGGGCACATTGCAAAGCCGCTTGCGAGATCATTCTCAAAAATTCTCAAACATTTCGAGTGGAAGATGGTGCTTTAAAATAGCCAACTTCATTTACAGGAACTTTCACAATGTATGAGAGTAAGATTGAATGACAATAAATCAAAGGTATGTTGCTTGAAAACTATTGAGAAGTTATATTCAAGAAGAAGACGTAGATTTACTGGATGACCTTGTGAAATAAAATAAAATAATAGATGTTTATTTCCCCAAAAAACTAGAACTACAACATCAATTACACAAAATATTAGATAAATTACAATTACATACAACAGTTAGTTACAAAAATTTCTAGTAATGTGTCCTCAACATGTTTAGTGTTTTCTGTGTGGAAATTGACCACTACACTATGGCGCGTACAATGTTCTAGAGTAGGTTAATAGAAACACTAGTGGTGTAGAGTAGAAATACTAAAGTGCGAGATAAATTACTTTTAACATGAATAGGAGAAACCCATTTCTCCCTCCACAGTTTGTAGCGTGGACACAGACGGACATCCTGCGCACAATTGGATGCGCCGTGTCATTTTGCTTCATGTTGTTGTGATGAAAACATCTCTGTAACATACACAAACCAATATACCTGCAGACCAGTACACTACTTGGAACATTGCCAGCAATAGATGGAGGGGAGTGTTGCCGCGTCGCGTTACAAAGCTCTCTCACTCAGACACAAAAGAAGTAGAATGCTGCAAGGTAGTGGGAGTGTGGAGGGATTAGTGGAGGATAGAGCATCGGACCTCTCCGTCTTCGAGAAAGAGCCGTGTTAAAAGTAATTTATCTCGCACTTTAGTGGTGGATCTCTGCATGCAGCAGTGGTATTACTAGTAGTGGAATAGTGAATATAATAGTAGTGAAGAGTGAATATAACGATGAGCTATTTATATACGAAAATGCTGAATACGGTAACACGAGAGCTATGTCCCTTATGAGATAAGCTACATTGGTAGATTAGCTAACAATGTGTTTGAACAAATGAAAATCGAGTGATCACTGGAGAGTTCCTTAGAAATAGTGTATACAAGACTAGGAGTGAATAAAAACAGAGTTATAAAACTAGTGTAATAGAAAACTTGAGATACTCATATGGGCAATGGAAATGATAATAATTGTACCGTGGAGAATGTTAGCAATAATATATCAGAGCAAAACAGTATCGCTTTCAAAAGTAAAACAGTATCAGTTTCTCTTTCTTGGAAAACATGAAATAGCTCGATATGATAATGTCGTGGGTGAAGGAGAAAGACGAAAAGGTGGGAAGGAAGGAGGAGGATGAGTAGGAGAAATAGAAGGGTAGGAAGCGGAGTGAAAGAGTGAGGAGGATGAGGGGTAGGAGGAGGAGGAGGAGGAGGTGGTGGAGGAGGAGGAGGAGGAGGAGGAGTGGGAGGAAGAGGAGGAGGAGGAGGAGTGGGAGGAAGAGGAGGAGGAGGAGCGAGAGGAGGAGGTTAAGGTGAAGGGGGTTGAGGAGCAGGAGGTTAAGAAGGAGGAGAAGAAGGGGTAAAAGGTGGAGGAGGAGTAGGAGAATAATGGAATAGAATTTGAGTGAGAACAAAGAAGACGTATGAATAATGGCCGATAAAATCGGTAGGGAGACGTAGAGTGGTATCGGAAAGTATTTTCGCTTGGAAACGAGTTAGGCTCGCGGGAATATAGAGATCGAGACAAATTCACACAAACTTATATCTCGCACAAAATAGGCTCCAGGGAAATGAGGTTCCCCCAAGAGTTGTGAAGAAGAAAAATAAGTAGTAGAAGAAGAAAAAGAAGAAAATAGGAAGGATAGGGAGCAAGGGAAACAAGAAGGTGAAGGGAGCAGGAGAGGTTTAAATGAGAAGGATACAATTCGGGAAAAATAGGAGCCTAGCCCTCACAAGAATTCGCCTTATTATTTCTTGGTGGATGGGAAAAACCATCGGGAGGATGAGAATAGAAGGATAAAATTTGGAGAAAATCATGTTTTTGGACTTAGGGGACCTTGAATCGTATAGAAAACTTGAATTTGGGGTACCTTAATTTTTTGGAAAGCAATACTTTTCTTACCTATGGTAGTAGGACAAGGAAAGTAAACATAAAAGTAGCCTAGGCCACACAAGAATGGACCGTGTTATTTCTTGGTGCATTAGAAAAAAATGAAATCGGGGAAATTAGAATGGAGGAATACAAATTTTGAAAGAGTAGAAGTAGCAAAACTTCACAAGAAAATACCGTATTATTTCTTGGTGGATAGGAAAAACATGGAATATCTGAAAATGCATATTATAAGAAGAGATTGCTTGAAATGGGGTTCGAGATTTCGAGATCACAAACAACCTTTATTCTGGAACTATGCCGAACGATACACTTTTAAACCCAGCCTAATCTCTCATTATTGGTCAACAAGTTAGTTCAAAGTTCTGCCAATAGATGGCAGTGGGAACAAGGTAATGATTCTAGAGACGCGCCTCTAAGCTCCACCTCTACTGTTTTCTGATTGGTCGACAATGTAGTTCTGAACTCTGTCGATAGGTTGCAGCAAGTACTGGGTTCATAATTATCATCAAACATAGAAATGAAAAGGAAGAGAACTGAATCCTAGTAGAATGAGAAAGAGAGGAACGATAAAATAAGAGAGGAAATTGAAAGCATGAATAGAGCTGGAATGAGTGTTTTTTGCTTCAAAAATTTCTGAAATAAATTAATTTATTCAAAGTGAGGTGAAATGAATATTCGACTATAATTTTGTATTTTAATCATTCTAAATTCAAAAATTCTAGCTCATATATATTTTTGGACAGAAGTTTGAATTTAAACTTTCCTCAGTATATTTTTTCGGACATTTTATTATTTATCAAAATTTGGTAACAGAATAGTTTTGGGCTATGACTGTTGTTCTATCCCGATCATATTCATATGATTTGTAATTGTATCAGAATAAATAATGTATTTCCCTGAGGATGATGCCCACATGAGCTCTAGTCTTGTGCATGAGTTATCACTCGGAGATGGGTGGACCTATAATGGGTGAACCATATTATATTCAGTGATGATGATGATGATAATTCCATGAAAGGAGATGAATCAATGAATCATCAATAATTTTACAAATGATAAACAGAATTGTAGTAAAGTGTGAATTCAAATATATCTTCTATATAGGTGCGTACAGATTTACGCGCGGCGAACATGAGCAATTCACGTTTAATCAGCTGATGCCAAGCTTTTTACATCTGTATCTTACCGTTTCTGTAAAAATACAGATATAATCAGCTGATTTAAAGTGAATTGCTCATGTTCGCGGCGCGTATATCTGTACGCACCTTAAGAATATAGGAAGTTGAATGAGCATAAACCATGTACGGTGTCTTTTAGAACTACTCAATATTTTGAAATGAATCAACTAGAGTGCGAGATAATTACTTTAACATGAAGAGGAGAAACCCATTACTCCCTCCACAGCTTGTAGCATAGACACAGACGGACATCCTGCGCACAATTGGATGCGCTGTGTAATTTTGCTTCATGTTCATGTGATGAACACATCTCTGTAACATACACAAACCAATATACCTGCTGACCAGTACACTACTTGGAGCATTGCCAGCAATAGATGGAGGGGAGTGTTGCCGCGTCGCGTTACAAAGCTCTCTCACTCAGACACAAAAGAAGGAGAATACTGCTAGGTAGTGGGAGTGATTAGTGGAGGATAGAGCATCGGACCTCTCCATCTTCGAGAAAGAGCCGTGTTAAAAGTAATTTATCTCGCACTTTAGTACTTTTCCATCAACACTTTATTATTCTTTTAGAAACACAAACTTGTTCTTAACATTAACGTACCGAGAACACAAATGTGTTTTCCAAAGACAAATAAGGTATTGAAAAAAGAGTATTTGTTGATTAATTGGGTAAAGAATATGATAGTATGATACAGAGTAGAAGACTATGAAAGGGACGAACAACAACAAGAGAAGACGATAAAATCTGAAAAATGAGAAAGTTAGCGGAATATGGAAGAAGAAGAAATGGAATCGAAAATATGCTTTAAATGAGGAGACTGGAAAGTACAGTTGAGAAAACGAAAGAATATACTTATATTAGCAAAAACTCAACGGGAAAAATAGATAATGGAATTGGATTGATCAGAGATTATACAAAAAATGGAGAAGATACAGTATCAATTAATAACTAAAGTTGAAGTATCAATGAAAGTCCGAGATATAGGCTAGATGTTGATGTTGATTGTTGATGAACTTCAGTGAGATTTCCAACATCCAAATCATTTAGTGCTAAGTGCTTCATACATATATGAATGCCCACATATATATGTGTGCCTCTGTGCTAAGTGCTATATATAGAGCCCATTCCATTAGATGTTTGCAACATGCCAAGTACAATTTGTGAGGGAAAGGGGCAGGGTAACAACCCTTGAGGGTCAGTTGAACATGTTGATAACATGCATTCTCACAGCACATTCCAGTCGAGGGTTCATGAAACACGCGTTCTCGAGCCCTTGAAGTCCATTCACACGATTTCACTGTGTAGTATTCTCAGGTTGAGAACGGTGATATCAACTGCGATTGATTCATTATCCAATGAATCATGGAATATCATGGAAGATATAACACATGATAATCATGGAATATACAATAATAAATTCATTTATTCTTCCAATTTAAACATTAAAAATAATCAGAAATTATGAATAGTACAGTTGACATATCACAACAACAATCTTGCAAATTATAAAAATAAAGATAATACAAAGATAACAAAATAATACAATTACACGTTGTACAAAGAAATCACAATAACTCATTCACATCAAAAGAAGAATAAATAATTTCAAGTAACCCGAGGACTAAAAGTCCAGTTTGGAGCACCATCATATTTTTAATTAAGGAAGAAAAAAAGCAATGAATTATTTTGCCGAGTCGGAACTTGCATAATATGACAGGGTGAGGAATTTTAGTTTAGATAATACATGTATATTACCATTTCAATCTACTTTCCCTTCAATAACCAACTCTCAATGCACAATCCAAGCAATTAGCAGACTCGTAAATTTCATTTTATAAATTTCCGTCCATAATTATCAACATTATAGGAAAATAACTCATCTAGCTTGAATAATAATATTATCTTCACACAATTTCTAAGAGAGAAAAAGGACATTTATCCAATGAAACCCGCAAAATCATATCTATTCTACTCTTGAAAATAAATACTCCACATCATTTTGTAATAGAAGGCAAGCTTTTACTTCATTTTATTATTGATTTGCTTCAATTCTACCGGCAAGTTGTTTAATGTTCGGGGGGCTACATACAAGTAAAATCTTCGTAATATTTCCTTATATGGTCGCGGAGGTAAATTTCGCATGTTTCTAAATATTTCATATTTAGCATGTCCCCTGATCTCAAGTCCTGTCTCCTGCCCCGCTTTATTTCTAAATTTGTTTCTCTTTCTCTTCCAAATCATAGAATAGTTTAAAGAATATATAGGTATCTGAGAGGGAGCAAATTCCAGCTTCTAAGTATAGCCAAAGACGAATGTATCATAGGTTTTTTATCCATTACTTTGACAATGTGCTTTTGTCCCACTATTAAAGGATTGATAATGGAAAAATAAGTACCTCCCCAAGCCACCACTCTATATGATTCAATAAATCATATTTCTTTGTTACTCGTATCTCTTTGATTTCACAGTGTAGTTCTCAGGTTGAGAACGTTGATATCATCTGCGATTGATTCATTATTCAATGAATCATGGAAGATAAATGATACATGTTAATCATGAAACATGATTCAATGAATTACATTTCTTTGTTATTCATTATTCATGAATAATAATAAAATATTCATCAAATAAATATATAGAAGTACCCAATATTATTATGGCTTTTGTTGATGGAGAGTCCCTGACGGAAGTTCCACCTCGTCTGAATTTATCTTTATTTGAGCCGTCAATGAGTGTCACGACTGTATTCTAAAGGTGCGTACAGATTTACGCGCCGCGAACATGAGCAATTCACTTTTAATCAGCTGACTATTTATCTGTATTTTCACAGAAACGGTATAATATAAATATGAAAAGTTTGGCATCAGCTGATTAAAAGTGAATTGCTCATGTTCGCGGCGCGTAAATCTATACGCACCTTTATACAGTTTCAATATTATTTTATATTATATCTCAATATTAATTATTGATTATAAGCAAGCTGGATAAATATTGTTTTCTATCATTGTTATCAATTACTTGCATTGAATTTAACTTCATGTTTGAAGGAAGTTTCCAGTTTGAATTTGGAGCTAACGGATAGTAGATTGAATCTAAACAATATTTACTGTAATTTCTATTCAATGAAGAATGGGTGAGTTGACTGAATTTGACGCAAATTCATACAAAATTGTCTAGCTATTCTCAAAACTATGAAGTTTTTTAAATGTTTCAATGGAAGGGTACTACAAGACTTTAATAGCCTGTGGTACAAGCTATTCCAGTATATCTACAATATTATTTATTGTTAATAAAGAGTAATAACACCTCAATATATTACATTCATCTCTGCATGATCTAATGATTAATTTCCATAGTGTTGAGATTAGATATTCATTCTTTTATAACTGTAAACCGTGCCGACATATAAAAGGATAGAGCTATCTGCTTTGTCTGATGACAACCAAGGATGACAAACCAATGTTTATCAAGTGCTGACTCTATAACGTGAATCTCATATCAGCCAACAAAAATGTCAGAGTTTTTGAGAGAATTAAATCTAAATCTGACAAAATATTAAGAATATGATTTATCAAATCAATAATTCATTCAAATTCAATTCATCCATTCCTTAATTCAATCCAATCAGATCATCCAGACAGAGAACATTCTGTGGAAACTTCATTCATTGATGAAATCAATAATTCATTCAAATTTGACAAAATATTAAGAATCTGATTTATCAAATCAATAATTCGTTCAAATTCAATTCATCCATTTCATTCCAATTCAGATCATCCAGACTGAGAACATTCTGTGAAAAACTTCATTCATTCATTCATGGAATCAATAATTCATTCAAATTCAACGAATTCATTCTATAAATCATTTCAATTTGATTCATCCCTCATAGATAGGGAGAATTCTATGGAAACTTCATGCATTCATCCCATAATTCATCTCAATTCCATTCATCCAAACAACAAAGAGAATATTAAAGAGTTTTGAACCATACAGATACAATAAAAGAGTTATCTTCCTGGAAAGAACCAATTCTCCCATTCATTGAACGAGAAATACGATTGTTCATTGATAGGCTAAATCAGTTTCTATTCAGCTTTAGAGTTATTCACTTCCAACTGTCAACATTGGTTGTATGGGGAGCAGTGGTGTCATTCATAAGTGATACTGACGGTTTCAAGTGGATCTCATTCACAGATTTTTCTCTCAAAGCGGAAAGAACAGCTTTTGACAAAAACTAACTCTGCGACTTCAAGGAGAGAATTTCTATTACATCGATTGGTGGGGAAAAATTCAAAGTAGACAGACAAAACTTTGGAATGATCCGGGAAAATTCGGCTCGGAATTTGAAGTCTGACAATAGCGCTTGGATTGGTCTCGTGTAATTGAATTCTTCAACCAGACTACAATGAAGGATTAGAATACCGTTAGTTTGTGGAGCCGAATTCAACAGTTTTTCATTCGCTTCTAACTTCTTTTCCGGTGCGGGAAATTCGGGGGAAATCTGATCAAAGCAGTGTTTCAGTTTGAATGGGGTTTACGCTTTTCCGGCCCCCTTTCCGTCCCCTGGAAAACCGTTCACCCAGAAAGCCCCAGGACAAAAAAAGAGCAGAATTGAACAATTTCAATTGTAATTGGTCCATTGTTCGCAGCGCATAGGACTGGTTATTACGTTCTCGTGTTGCAGGGTTATTGGTGAATGAAGATATGGATATAGAGATCGATCTCAAAATTGGGACTGTATTTTCGATTTGTGATGGCAATCATTCTCAAAATAACAGAATAAACACAACCTAAATACTGCAACAGAACTGTAAAGAAGAAGATGAAGAAGAAGAAGAAAAAGAGAATGAAGAAGAAGAAAAAGAAGAAGACTACAGAAGAAGAACGAACAGTTAAGCTAGGCGCACACCAGTTAGTCAAGATAAGACATAATCAGACACGTTCAGTAACAAAACTTCACATTATGCTGTTATGAATACATGTATAATAATTGCAATTACTAATCAGTGTGAGATGCGTCACAAGCAACAACAATGTGTACGTTCTGTGTACAGTAAATTGTTCCAGTTCCAAACGCAAATTGTTCCATCACGTGACTATAGTGAGGTCCACGTTATAATGGCAGTGGATAAAGATAGAAGAATAGCGATGCCGATTCTCCGCATTGATTAATTATATTTCTACATTATCAAAAACATAATTGGCATCGTTGTGGACCTAGAAAAGGATAGTACCACCGGCTTTGTCGAATGATAGACAAGGATAGCAAAACCAAAGTTGATCAAATACTGTCATTATAACGTGGACCTCACTATAGTGCAAAATGTTCCCATTTCAAAATCGTTGGTTCAAGCTTTTGGCGCGCACATATAAAGTTGATTTACACTAAAATGTGTCGTTTACTACGTAGTTGCGTGGATAAAGAAAGGCTATTTTACAAACCTACCGTCTAGAAAAGTGTAAATTTCTTCTATTCCATTACTCTCAAATTTTCTATCGAGAAATAGTATATTACGCTACAAGCACAGAAATTTAGTGTTTACGGTATGAGGATAGTTTCCCGGGCGAGGCTTGCTGAGCCCGAGAATATGTTATCCGAATACCATAAACACCTTTCTGAGAGAGTCGCATACAATATTTTTCGCCACACTACAGGTATAGCTGACAACAAAAAGTTGGGCGGTTTCCTGGGTCTCTTAGTTCCATGTTAGCGGCCGGAAAGGGTACTCTTTCCGGCCTTAGCCGGAAAGAAACCTGTTTCTCATGTCAGACGAGAGTCGTCTGCAAACAATGTCTTTCAGATCCACGTAGGGAATGGAAAACAGCTGCTGTCTGTGCAGTGTAGCAAAAAAATCATTTAATGAATGGTTATCAAACATCATAATGTTGGTCATTTATTCTATGCTATGATAAACAAACTATCAGCGCATGCGCAGAGAAGCAAGCAGACTACAATAATCGACCAATGAGAGCTCAGATAGTTGGAACAGTACCAGTTCGGACAATTTGCCACACTTCGACTGTGGGGCAGAAAGTTGGGACTGGAACAGGATTCTGGAACAGAATCTGTCAAAATTCCTCTCATGGAACGCGGAACTTTTTACTTGGTAAATTGTGAATTGGACAATTTACCACATTCCATGTACACAGAATGGGCCCAATGTGAAATATTGTGACTAAACGTTTCTGATCATGTCTTGTCTTGTCTTCACTAAATGGTGTGCGCCAAGCCTTACCGTGAACGTATATGATAGATAATGTAATATATACCACATGATATATACTTACAGCACGTTCAGAGCGAATATATATATACAACAGAATACGTCTTCATATACAACAACAATGCTCTGTAATATAGAACAACAACCCTTTCCGAGTTTCAAATGACTGTGGCGTACTTAACAACAAAGAGAAACCCGAACTAACCGCTCGTTTTGAAAAGACCGCGAATGGATTAGAGCGTTCACACCGTGCGGTTAACCAGTGCCGCGTCGCTCGTTTTGAAAAGCCCGCGAATGGATTAGAGCGTTCACACCGTGCGGTTAACCAGTGACGCGCCGCTCGTTTTGGAACGCATAAGAAAGGTTGGGAGCTTTCACAATGCCTGATGGTAGAACAGAGGGTGCACAGTTACACAATGTCAGAGAAAACCTATAGATGCCTACAGAATGTTGATTCTATGTCTATTGTACGTTAGCAGGTTACCTGTGCCCCCAAGGGTTCAATTAACAACTTGACAAACTGAAATCTTGACCTAATGGAATCTTGAAGAATTTAAAAAAAGTCTTATAATCATTCTCGGTATATTAAGAATCTATATGAAATTTCAGTCCACTATTTCAGTTATTCAATTTCTATGTCCACTTTCGGCGTGATTACTCTGTTGCATAAATACCTGTTGAAGTTTAATTTTAACAGCATTAACAATATTAAACAATATTTAATTTTAACAGTATTTTTACAATTTTTGAACAGTATGGATACTGTTCCACTGTTAAAATTAAACTTGAATTTTTAAAAACACTTATGGACAGACTGTCTGATGATGATGATGACCAATAACAGGTCGAAACGACCGTCACTACCAATGTAAGTGCATTTTCACTCCTTGAGTGTTTTTTAAAATTAAAGTTAAATTTCTATATTCAGTCCAGTAGTTCAGATGTGACGATGCGTCATTCGTGAATTTCCCTTCCCGTACGTTTATAAACCAATTCTTTACTTTATATTTTTTTATATATTTCTCATCGAAAAGTGAATTTTTATTATTTTTCACGTGGAAATACCGTGTTTTGATTACATTACTATCACTCTGAGTTGTTTAGAGACACTTCAGTTCTCCAGTTCAATATAGGAGTGGCCCGAGTCGAGTGGATCAGAGCTGGTTTTATGATTCAGCGGCCCGGGTTCAAATCCCGGTCTGGGCAAGATATTTATCTCGGGCCACTCCCATGTTTCAGATGGACACGTTAAATTGTCGGTCCCGGCTGCCTAAAAAGCAGTCGTTAGGTCATGTGAGAGGCCCTGAAATTGATCAGTTGCGACCTGAAAACTCTGACACCAGACCTGAGCCAGCCAGGTCACATATTATTATTATTATTATCCAGTTGAAATGTTTTTTTTTTTTACATTCTCTAACAAATTAATTATACGTAATAAGCTTGGTTATTCAGTTAGGTTTCAATATTATTATTTATACCGGAGAAATTCAAGACACAGACTTATTCCGATGCAATCGACCGTTCATGTAAAACTTGTTCTATAAAATATTTTTTCTTGTCATCCATAGAAATTCTCGTTATGAAAGTGAACAACAATTATTATTACACACTTGAAATTACCCCACTCTCCTAATCGATCAGTGAGTGATGTATAGTGAGGTCCACGTTATAATGACTGTATTTGATCAACATTGCAGTTGCTATCCTTGTCTATTATTATTCGACAAAACAGATAACACTATCCTTTTCTAGTTCCGCAAAGTTGCCAGATCATTTTTCAACAATGCAGAAATATAATTAGTACACAAGATATTTAATCTGAATTATAAAAAATTAATAACCAATGGAAAATATATTTTCTTGACGAATTGAATATAATTGATTATTTAAAAAAAGAATGAACAGTTACTATTGCATCATATTATAGACCGGTAGCAGCTATCGTCTATAGAAGTCAGTGGCAAGGCAGAGAATCGGCAACCCTTTTCTCCCATCTTTCTCTACAGCGATTATAACGTGGACCTAACTATAGTTGTGAACTCTACCGGTAGGGGCAGGAGGTACTGGGTGAGAATTCTATCATCAAAACGCTCCGCCCTTTCTCCTCCCACAATATTTACATCACAGAAACTTCATATTGCGCTATATCTTTATATTTTTTGCGTAACTACCGAATGCATTTTTTCTAGTAAGTCAATATATTCTATTGAAAGACTTCACAGCTAGGAAAATTTTTAAGAACCGATTCAAGAGAATAATTATTAAGGGTCAGTTTCCGAGCTCGGGATTTGGCTAAGTTCTAGACTTTAAACAGCTGGAGACAGAAAATTGGCTTTCCAAAACGGGGCGTAGTCGCAGCTTTTATAACAGTAGTCGCAGTTCTTATTTTCTCATTTCTATAATTGGAAACGTTTTCCCTTGACAAAATTAAACATTCCTAAATAATTCAAAAATAGCTGAAGCTTTACACTATTTTCTCTTTATTTTATTTTGTGTCAATTTTCTAGTTTTTCGAAATTTAATTCAAACGTGACTATGACAATCACTGCGATCACGCCCCGTTTCGGAAAGCCAATTTTCTGACTCCAGCTGTTTAAAGTCTAGAACCATAGAAAACTCCTATAAACCCTGCTATTATTAATTCTGTGCTAGAACTTAGCTAAATCCCGAGCTCGGAAACCGGCCCTAACAGCTGTTCTAAACATTCCCTAACAGCTTCAAAGGAATAATAATTCATTAGGCCCTCTTTTTGTAGTAGTTAGGGTGTAGTTATTTTTTCAATATTTTCTTCAACTTCATATGATACTGTTTTTGGTTTCAAAAGTATAATTATTCCATAAACCATGATTTTCCAGACCGTTTATGAAAATTGGTGAGAAAATAAAATCATGGATTCAACTCTTGTATTTCTGTTTCTTCTTTCCTATTGTATTCCATCAATAGATAAATAAGTAAACTTTTAAGTACTGTATCAGAAACTCAAAATATTTAAGATGAAATTGGATTTCACGGCTCAAAGAATTTAATTATGAGAATAATAAGTTTCTAGTTAGTGATCCAAGTTCCATTTCCACAACAAGCTATTCTATATTCAGTTTATTATTCAAATCACTTCTTTATTCATTTATATATTTATTAGTGGATACAATCACAAATCATATGAATATGATTGTGAAGGAACAACAGGCTTGGCCCAAAACTATTATATTCCCAAATTTTGATAATGATTAACATTTCCAAAAAAGTAGGTTATGTTTCAACTGCAAAAAGTTCAATTTCAGTCCAAAAATATATATTAGCTGGAAATTTTTAATTTAGAAGAATTAAAACACCATGTTATAATTAAATATTACACTCAATTATCACTGTAGATTGAAAATTAATTTATTTATAATTCATCAATTACTTAATTTTGTCTAAGTTTATTTATCTTTTGTAACTCGTTTTTTTTGTAACTTGGCACCCGCCGAAAAACCTTCGGGTTTGACAAGACCCTCAATAGTTTGTATTGCCGATAAAAATGTTATTTTATTTGATTTTCCATTCTCTGTCAATTTCCCTGAAACCTATATCATGGAATAGTAGAATCTATTCTTCATCATCTTTGTCTGATAAAAAGCTATTGAATGCAAACAATATAAATGCTTTTCAAGGATGATTTTCTCTGATTTACAATTACTGATTTACTGTTTTTGGTTTTAAAAGTTAAATTCTTTTATAAATCATGATTTTCCAGAACATTTATGAAAATTGGTGAGGAGATAAAATTATGGATTCAACTCTTGTATTTCGGTTTCTTCTTTCCTATTGTATTCATCAATAATAAAAAAGGATACTCATAAGTACTGTATCAGAAACTCAAAATATTCAAGATAAAATTGGATTTCAAGGCTCAAAGAAGTTAATTATTCTAGAATTCCTGAATTTATCCAGCGTTATCCTCTACTTTCCTCCTCTGTTTTCTAATTATTCACTTCTCATATTTGTTTCTCTATTTGGTTAACTTCCTCATTCCTCAATCAATTCCAGGATTATTTTTTCACTGTCATTCTTATTCAGTGATTAACCAGCTAACAAGGCATTCAACCCGCAGATGATATTTTCAAATGAGCTTCAAGAACAAACAAAAACGAACTTTTGGCGTCTGAATTTCAAGAACAAGTGAGAGAAGGGAGATAGAAAAATACTGGTGAAAGAGAGAGGAAAGATGAGATAACAGAGAGCAGTTGCCAGAACAAGATGGCTGCCAGCCAAAGATGCATCATTATCGCTTCTCAGAACTCATCACATGGTCAAAGACATGAAGAGAGTCTGTTTATTTGGGAAAAAGTTTATTGGAACAACAGAGTCAATTATTATTATGGAACTAATTGATAGGAAGTAGATAAATAATCAATAAAATTCTTTTGAATTTATATTCTTTATTGATTGATTGATACAAGTAAAACAGGGAGAGAATCGACGGACATATTACGTTAACGGACATTTTCAATCTGTAATTGAGGATGAACAGTACAGAGGATATTTATGATTATGATTTTTCATTTCGATTATTATAATTTGGAAACGAACTCTCATCAACATCTTCATCATGATCATCATTATTTTGTTGTACCATTTTCTTTAGTATCAAACTTTCTCATATCATTCTTCCCTTTCTCTTCTTCATCAACCATTAACATTTGCCTTCACATTTTCTACTGATCATTTTTCTTCTTCGTCTCCTTCTCCTCCTACTCTTCATTCTTCTTCCTCCTCTTTACATATTCCTCCTTCCACTCCTCTTCGTTACTCTAAAAATCTTTCTCTACTCTGTCCTATTCTCCCCCTCTGGTAGAGAGTTAGTGGGAAGGATATTCTGAATATTCTTTCCGAAGAATGGACATTGATATGTCCAAGTCCCCGACAATTTATGTAGATGCATAACAATATTATCTTTAGTTATTACAAATTGCTTTTTTCGTATCATATACAGTTCAATAATTATTTTCTTAGTCTATATTATGTAAATTCATCTATAATTTTTCTGTATTGTGAGCTATTTTATAAGTGTATAAGCTAGTATATATTGTAATCTACGTGAATAAAGTACTCAATCGATCAATCAATCGATCAATCAAACCTCACTTCTTCTTCTTCCCTTTCTTATTCTCAATTTCTTCTCTTTCATCTTCTTCTTCTCCTTCTTTTTCCTTTTCTTCTTCTTCTTCTTATCCACAGCTTTCGCCTCAGTTCCATTATTATTCTTTATTTTCTATCTCTGATACTCTAATATTTCTATACTCTATATCATTCTTCCCCCCTTCTTCAATATCACACTATATTATGAAAATCAATCAGTTATTGCATTTCCCCTTATATTGAGAGTTCTCACCTACATTTATCTCATATAATGTGTGTCTAAAGGTGCGTACAGATATACGCGCCGCGAACATGAGCAATTCACTTTCAATCAGCTGATGCCAAGCTTTTTATATCTGTATCTTACCGTTTCTGTAAAAAATACAGATATAGTCAGCTGAATAAAAGTGAATTGCTCATGTTCGCGGTGCGTATATCTGTACGCACCTTTATATAACATTAGATTGGATATGTAAGTGTATCTAATATAATATGCGTCTTTATGTATATAATATCGACTACCTATATAGTATATATCGACTGATTGAGATAGAGTTGAGTTGGAAACAGGCGAAAAAGAAGGAGAAGAAGAAGGCAAATAGAGAAAAAATGAGGAAGAAGAGGAGAGAAGAGTCTTTTCTAAATATTTGAACAGTCGTAATTTAGGAGCAATACTGTTTTCCGAACAGGGCATGCCAAAACAGTTTCAATTCACCTTTTGCTGGCTGCAGCATATTCAGACACTAGTCACTTTTACGAATCTACCAACTCAGAATTTTTCACATCCAGTAAAATTATGTAATCATATGGGAAATCATACAGATATACTATAATAAAGCAAAGAACTGTCTTCCTACACGTACGGAGTAGGAAAATTTATTATGTTTGACGCATCATCACGTCTGAGCTACTGGACTCATTAACTTGAAGTTTTGCATAAGATTCTTAACCGAGGATGGGTGTAGGCCTATTTTCAATTTAAAAAGATTTAAATTCGTCAATTTTTCAGTTTGTAAAGTTTAAAAATAGACACTTGCGGAGCACGGGTTACCTGCTAGTCTAGAATAAATACGTAGTATTCAAACTGTATAATAAATAGGAATATATGAACTGAATAAAACTATTCATTCATTGAACTCACAAGTCTCTTTCATTTACTACTATCATAGAGAAACAATAGCGTAAGTAGATATCCCATGGTATAGGGAATTTATGTCTCAACTTTTACTGTTATCTCAAGCCGATTTCTGTCGATTATTGTCAATTTTTACTGTTTTGTTGGGGTGAGAGTGTATGAACGGCACAGTTTGAGAGACTACCAGCGTCACACAGCTGCATGGGAAAGAACTACGTGAACTATCAGCTTGGGATAACAGTAAAAGTTACGACATAAATTCCCTATACCATGGGATATCTTCTTATGCTATCGTTTCTCTATGGTAGTATTCAAACGGTATGATAAATAGGAATATATAAACTGAATAAAATTATTCATTCAATGAACTCACAAGTCTCTTTCATTCACTACTATCGAAGAAATACATGAAAAGCTTCATCAATGAACCGTAAAGCTCATTTTCTTTCGAAACAAGGTCTAAACGAGAAGAATCTAGTAATAGTATCTTAAGTCACAAGGACGGGAAGGGGCCTTTTGCAGGCGAGAATGATGTTTCTAGTCGAGTTGAGTTAGCCGAGACTTGAATATTTCATTCGAGCACTGCAACATACATTCACGTCCTAGTAACTTACACTATTTTTTGTCACAATAATCTAGAAAAGAATAATTGAGAAACAGAAAACATTATCTGCTTGTGCTTAAATTACTACATGCATTCTATAAACATAACCTAGTTTACAAGTTCCGAATCAGGAATTTCTTGATTGTAGTTGACAAAACTTCCACCTGGAGTGGCTAAAAGGCGGTTTTTGTACCAATTTTGCTTTACCTAATTCGAAACTAGGAAACATACTCGACTGTAAGAAAACATATGATTTTATCACAGTATAGTATGCTGTAATAAGAATCATATGTTTATTTGTTCTACAATCAGCTGTTTACCGGCTTGATTTCATGGATGTAAGTAATACAGTTGAAATTGAATTCCTATGGCAAAAATATCTTAATTTAATATTTGAGAATAACTAGTAGGCTACCGTTATTCTCTCCTTGCACACGGCAATTATTTGGCCAATATTATTCCATTATCAAGTGTTCAAATATCAAGTGCTGATTGCACAAAAGGCGGTTAAATTTCAATCGTGATTGATTCCATGAGAACCAATCGGAGAAGCCTATTTTTCAAAAAAACCTTCTCTGATTAGGTCTTGTGAGATTAATCACTATTGAAATTTAAGACACTGCTGGGCAACCGGGCCTAAAAAGTTTTTTTTGCTGAGTATGACGCCTACATTTATGTCCTAGAAGATTTGAACTCATGGGAATGATATTTTGTACAGGACACGTAAAGGTGCGTACAGATATACGCGCCGCGAACATGAGCAATTCACTTTTAATCAGCTGACTATATCTGTATTTTTACAGAAACGGTAAGATATAGATATAAAAAGCTTGGCATCAGCTGATTAAAAGTGAATTGCTCATGTTCGCGGCGCGTATATCTGTACGCACCTTTATATTCGAGATTTTATCTTAATGGCGGAAAATGAAAATATATAAAGGATGATGAATAACGTACAGAAGAATAACGTAGAAAAACAAAGAATGGAAAGAGCAAATGGAAGAAGAACGAGGAATAATGTAAAATAGCTATCGAAGGCGTTGGTTAGTCAGGATTTTGAGAAGTATGGATATAACATTGGAGACATGGAATAAGAGACTTGACCAAATTTCGGTGAGAATGAAGCTGTATTGGAAAGTAAACTAAATTGAGCTGAAACAATGAAGTATGAAGGGGAAGGAAATTGGGTGACAATATAGGGATATTGAGAAAAAGTTGGGAATACGATTGAGTGGAGAAGGAGAGATATAAAGGGATGGAGGTGAAAAAAGGTGGCGAGAGGAAGGGGGGGAAAAGAGAATGAAGAAGAAAAGAAGAAGAAGTAGAAGAATAAGAAAAAGGGAAAGAAAAAGAAGAAGAAAAAGGAGTAGAATAAGTAGAACAGAAAGAAGTGTTGAGTAGGTTTTGAGGAAATTTATGAAACGGAAACGAGAATTAGAAGTTTAGAGATATACAGTAGGAAAGAGAGAAAAAGACAGAGGAGAGGGATATGAAATGAAATAGATGGAAGTAATTGTGAGTAGGGAGTAAGATTGGGTTAGATAACAAAATTTAGAATCATTCATTCTTGGGAAAGAATAAAAAAATATATTCTACTTCCCATTATAACTCAATGACAGATTTGAGAGAAAAATAATATATAAAGTGTAATAGATAGGAGAAAAAATGTTATAAGAGGGAAAAAAGTGTAGGTATTCAGATGTAAGATGAGTGGGAGGGGAAAAGAGGGAAATGGAGAGGAAGGTAGAAAAAGGAAGAAAGTATGAGAGTGTAGAAGAAAGGGAGAAAATGGTAGAGGTAGGAAGAGAGGAAGGAAAGGGAGTGTGTGGGGATGTAAGATAAAAAAAATAATAGGGTTGTAAGAAAAAAAGTAGATTGAAGGTAGAAAGGGAAAGAATTGGAGGGAGAAAGAAAGAGAAAAGGAAAAGGGAAAGGTGAAAATAAGGGTTTGGAATAGGGGTAGAAGGAGACCTGAATATCCAAATCCACCTTTCCCTCATCACCAACATTTTAAGATGGAGGGAAGAGAGAAAATCAAATAGGGAAAAAGTTTAGAATGAAGGTTAGAAAGGGAAATAATTGGAGGAAGAAAGAAAGAGATGAGGAAAAAAAGGTGAAGAGAAGGGGTTGGAATAGGATGGAGTAGAAGCAGACCTGAAAAACCAAATCCACCTTTCCCTAATCTCCAACATTTTATTATCCCCCGAAGGCAGATGAATTTTCCCATCTATATTTGAGTTTTCTCTTTTTCTGTTCTGTTTATTAGAAATTTTGTTGGGTTCGGATTTTCGCAGCAGCTGTAATTAATTGAACAGTCTGCTAACAAGGAAAAATGACCCTCAACTCCCCGGGAAACGGAACAGAGAATTCTGAATTGTGTTTCTGCCTGTTTCCATTCACACGACCAATGAATAGAATCTATTTCTAATTTATCCGAAATGAACTGGCTACAAATTAAATATTGATTGAGAGGTACTGCCCACACAGGGAGGAAATTCAATAATATATTGATGTATGATGGGTACCAGGGTATCGCCCACTTGGAGAGGATATTTGAAAATAAAATTCTGCTTTCCTCCCCATTCACAATGTCTTCTTTTTTGGTAGTGGGGTCCATCTACTACTAATATTATCATGATGCAGAATCCTATTATATTAAGCGAGCAATTTATGTATATATTTTTATATTTGGTTATTTATATTTATCTATTGTTATTTATGTCGAAAAGCTCCAACGATTTTCACGAAATTTGGAACATAGTAGGTTTATGATATAAAAATTCGATTGCACCCTGATTGCAAAATTAGGTATCATCCCTGGGAAAACTCGCTGAACGACATTAAAAGGATAATTCATCCTTGGTTGAAACAGGTGAGACTTTCGTCGTCTGTGGATACTTTATTATTTCAATTAAGTGAAATTTATTTTTTAGTTAAAAAGCTAAAATTTAAAAATGGGATGATAAGACCCTTTAGATCTTTAAATTTTAATTGAATAATAATATTAATGTGGATTTAATTTTTATTAAATAGAATTTTTTGTTGGGGTGACAATTAAAATTTTAAACCTTTAGTAGTAAAAAGTGAGTGTGTGATTCTGTGGAAAATCAAAATATCGCATCCCCGAAATTTATAAGCTGACGTATAGCCAGCTGTAAAATATAAACACGATCATTCTAGAGAATTGTGTTCTGTTTATCAATAAAATATCGGGGACCGAGCTTCGCTCTGGAGTACAAAAGCATAACAAATTTATTACGAAAGAAGAAATTATAATAACATTCATACAGAGATGTTCTATCTAATCACAGTAAATTATTGAGATTGATTCCCAGAGGAATGCAAAAAATTCCCTCACAAAGGCCCAGTTGCTCAAAATCCGGTTGAATTTTAATCCTGATTAACTTCACATGAACCAAATCAGAGAAGACCATTTCAAAAAGATGGATCTACTGGAATAATCAGTATTAAAGTTAACCCGGATTTTTTGCAACCGGCACTAGGCTAAGTACCTGATTGAATGATTACAAAAGTTCAACAGCTTAGTCATAATTTCGACACAGTCCCACACACATGAACTCGCTCACTCACTTCCATCACTAACAGACGACGAAATAATTATGATCAGCTGTTTTTCCAAGGATGAATAATAATTATCCTCTTAATGTCCTTCAGCGAGTTTTCCCAGGGATAAGACCCAGTACAATCGGATCTTTATATTATAAACCTACAATATTCTGAATTTCGTGAGAATCTTTAAAACCCTTTCTATTCCGAGATCCGGTGAAATACAAACATCTAAACATCTAAACATCCAAACATCTGAACATGTAAACAGTCATATAAACAGAAGTTGCTCGTTTAATAGTATAGGATAAAAATGAGGAGCGGAGCTCGGTGCCCCGATATTAATATTTTAAAGTATTAGATTGTCCAGTCTGAGTTCAATATTTGGTTCATATAATATGACGTCTATTAAGTGTATCATAATACATAATATATCAGCATTATATGATTATTATGATATATCATTATCATTATATATATATATATATTATAATGTACATTATATATAATTGTAAAGCATATCATAATGTATAATACATATTAGCATTTTTATAGTTCTTTACAATAATGATTTCCAATGTGAGACTGATGAATTAGTCTATATTAATGTTTTCTTTTCTCTCTCCTTCTTCTTCTACTTCCTCTTCTTCTCTTGTTGTTTCTCATATCTTTCTATTTCTTATTTCCTTCTTTATTCATTTTCGTTTTCAGATTGATTTCTACAATGATACAGGTTTATGCCTAGGAATCAATTCCCCAGGGAAACGTGCATCACTGCAGAAAACAATCTGAAAACAAACCAGGCTATTGCTCAGAACTTCTATTTCTTGATTTTATCTCATATACTCCAAATAGATTATGAACATACTAATTTTTACACCAAACAATTAATCTTAAATTCCTTATATTCCATCATATTATAATATATTCTTCTTGTTATAACCTATATTCATGTTGAAACACCTTCAATATCTCCCAAATCTTTCCAAAAGATTTTATCTCACATAGCGTTACCCATAATCATGACTTGTAGCCTCTCCCATATTGCGCAATAAAAAAGTGTGTAAAATCCATATTTACTTTGCCATTACAGCTTTTAGCGAATGAAAGCCTAAACCAATAGCGGTTAGTAATGACTTGGGTTGTATAATTTTTTATGTGATGACTTTCAGATAACGTTTTTCTTCAACCGTAAATACTTCTTCACATCACCGTATACCTATACATTTTTACCTATTTTCTTCAATTTACCGTATACCTAAGGTTTTTTCATGCAGTACCGTATTCCTAATGGAACTAGACAGTATATACTATACTTTACGAGGAACCGAGCTTCGATTTTTACCTTGAATAGCTCAAGCAATTTCATTTCTGCGTAATTTTTACACCTTTTTCTTTTAACGACTTCTCAACTGTCTTGGATCTAACTTGAACGATTTTTGTCGAGGTTAAGAATATTGAGGGGTTTATAAGTTTCTTAATTGAAAACTTTTTTTGAATAATCTCGGATTGATCATCAATGATCTAAGGAGAGGGATCCAGAGACAACTATCTTCCTTGTTGTTCAAGTGATTATAAATAGTCTAAATAGGAATTGAATTATACTCGTAGAATATCGATGGATTTAAAAATTTCAACAGCTAATAGGCGTACTGTAAAGCTGAGTTTTCGTTTGTGCGTAAATGCCGTCGTCGACCACAACAGGGAGAGAATCTCAGATTGGGTAGATTTCAATTCGTCAACATAACCTAAAAGATTATGTTCAATTATGTTTTAATGGGCAGGTTGAGCTTATACTTTTTTATACTTTTAAATGGAAATGTGTTGATATAATTAGAAATGTAACCTCTTTTCAAAAAAGGTGATAGAACTGACCCTAAAAATTATAGAGGGATTAGCCTTTCGGACACAATCTATAAGATATTTGCTTCTCTATTGAATAGAAGACTTCAGCATAATAACAGATGCTCTGATTGCAGAGAGCCAGATGGGATTCAGGAGGGGTCGTTCATGTATTGATGCAGTCTTCACTATGAAAATGCTCATAGAAAAACGGCGGGAATTCAACTGCTCAACACATTTGGCCTTCATCGATTGGGAAAAGGCGTTTGGCAATGTCAATAGGACTCTCTTGTGGGAAATAATGTTGGATAAAGGCTACCCAAGACATTTGGTGACTATCATTGCTGAACTGTATTCAAAAACATCTGTTCTGATAAGTATAAAAGGTGAACCTGAGAAAGAGTTGATCATAAACAAAGGAGTTAGACAAGGATGCCCACTTTCACCTACGCTATTTAATATATATATTGACGAGCTGATGAGCAATTGGCGACAAAGAGTAGACTCAGGTGTTAAAATTGGGCAGGGAGTCTTCCTCAACTCTCTCATGTTTGCTGACGATACAGTGATAGTTCAGGAAAGTGAGGATAAGCTACAGATGTCAATTCATGAGCTTCAAGCTGTAAGTACAGACTTCAATATGATTATATCAGCTCAGAAATCGAAAGTAATGGCATTTCGGGGCAAGTGGCCCTTACGTTCCACAATAGTTCAGAATAATATAATAATGGAACAGGTGAGCAACTTTAAATATCTCGGCTGTGATGTATCCTATGACAGAGAATGTTACCTCAGAAAATAGGAAAGTTTAACTCAATTTGTGGAGTCATTCACCGAACATTAAAGGGTAAGGCCAGAAAAGAGACTGAGATAAGTTCTATAGGACAATGGCCATCCCTTCAATGACATACGGTAGTGAGGTATGGACAAAGACCAAGAATGATGACTCACGAATTCAGGCATCAGAGATGAGGTTTCTGCGCAGCATTCAAGGATACTCGAGACGAGACCACAAAAGTAATGAAACAATTCGAAGTGAGTGCAATGTGCAACCACTGACAGCAATCATTAAAAAATACAGATTAAAATGAACAAATCACCTGCGCCGTATGCCACCAACTCGTCTTCCACTACAAGCTTGGAAGTTACAGTTGGATGGGAGAAGGGACGTCGGAAGACCGAGGAAGCGGTGGACACCGGAACAGGCTTTACAAGCCTAGTTCATGATGGGTGATGATGATGATGATTATTAGAAATGTTCAATTCTTTATAATAGGGACAAATGATGAAATGTTATTTGATCAGCTGTTTTAGCTCACTTGAAAGTTGGACAATATGAATGTCAACAATGCTTGTCGTCGTCGACTGCGGAAATTTACGCACAAACGAAAATGCACCTTAAACGAGTCAGCATATGTAGTGCAGCAATACTCAAATTGAATCAATTAAATTTAATTAATTAAATCAATTTGTGATATATACAAATTAAAATTTTGAAGATGGATAAAAATACTTCAGTTCTACTCACAGCTTGACAAGAGGTGTATGAGGAAGTTTTGAGACTCACCTGTAAAAGAAATAAAATTTGATAATTAGTGAAAACAAAAAACAGTAGAGAATTCAATACTAATAATAAATTAATGGTATCTTTGGTGTAGTTCAGACACTGTGTTACTTGTAAATATTTGAAAAAACACTTACTTTTCTTGGAGTATTGAGACTGAGGAGGAGCTTAGGGAGTGAAATGCATTCCTCAATACTCCAAGAAAAGTAAGTGTTTTTTTTTCAAATATTTACAAGTAACACAGTGTCAGAACTACACCAAAGTTATTATAATAGTGTTTGGTCATGGGAAGCAACATCAAATGAATGGTTTTAGATGAATTTGAAAATACAATACCACATTTTGGACAGAAATAATCAAAATAAAAAAAATAATAAGAATATATTTTCCTTCATTCTATGACGATACTTAGTATTGCCATAGAGAAACAATAGCGCAAGTAGATATCCCATGGTATAGGGTGTTTATGTCGCAACTTTTACTGTATCTCAAGCCGATTACTGTCGATTATTGTAGATTTTTACTGTTTTGACCGGGTAAGAGTGTATGAACGGCACAATATGAGAGACTACCAGCGTCATAAAGCTTCACAGGAAAGAACTACGTGGACTATCGGCTTGAGATAACAGTAAAAGTTGCGACATAAACGTCCTATACCATGGGATATTTACTTATGCAATTGTTTCTCTATGGTATTGCTTTTAGAAAATGATATGGCAATGTTGCAGAGCTAGAAAAGGATAGCGTTATCTGCTTTGTCGTGTGATAGACAAACCATCAATGTTAACCAAATACTGCCATTGTAACATAGACCTCACAATAGATGTTTATTCAGATTGGTGATATCACATAATCACAATACAGTATAATGACATATCCAATGCAGTAATTACCATTTAATAATCAAAATTAATCAGCATCATAATTGTCTAGTTAGTACATTTGGGCAGAGAGAAACAATGTCTATTGTATCTCATGAACAATATTATACATGTTATGTTTTCTATATGTTCCAGTAGACTAGTACAATACTCTGTACTCTGTACTATGGTAAGGTCCACGTTTTAATGGCAGTATTTGATCAACATTGGTGTTGATATCCTTGTCTATCATTCAACGAAGTAGATCGCGCTTTCCTTTCCTATCTTCGCAATAGATCGTTTTTCAAAATATACAAAAAATATAATTAATTGAAAAAAATATTCATCTCATTCATAAAAATTAATTATTGAATCATAAAAAATATATTTTCTTGGCGAATAAAATATAATTGATGATTTTTAACAAGAATTAAACAATTAATATTACATCAGATATACCGGTATCAGCTATAGAAGGCAGTGGTAAGGCAGGTAATCGACAACGCTTCTTTCTCATATCTTTCTCCACTGCCATTATAACGTAAACCCAACTGGAGTGAAGTGTAAAATTCTTATCATAGAAGGCAGGGGAAGAGCAGAGAATAGGCAAATCTGTTCTCCTATCTTTCTCCACTGCCATTAAAACGTGAACCTAACTGGAGTGTAGTGTGAAATTCACATCATAGAAGGCAGGGGAAGAGCAGAGAATAGGCAAATCTGTTCTCCTATCTTTCTCCACTGTCATTATAACGTGGACCTAAGTTCAATGAGAAAAAGAGAAATGTAAATATTGTAGCTAATATAAATATTGTATATTTGTTTTCTCTATGGTCTAGTGTGCCCGTGCCCCTAACTATACTATGTTATATTTTCTTCCTCCACGTTTTTCTAGGATGTAGGTTACTATTACTGTTACCTATTTCTGTTGCACAAGACTTGTAGATTATGTTCTACAAGACTTGGAAATCTTGTGGCATTAAATCTGGATTAAAAGTTAACATACTTTTGTGCAACCGGGTGCAAGATTATAAATTTTGTTCTCCAAAACATTCAAATCCCTATGAAAATACATTAACTTTGAATGTTTATTTACATTGTTAATACTACACGTCAATCAAACAATCCAAACAAATTTTCTCTCTCGAGACTTGTAAATTCTTATGAAAATACACCATCTTCGAATCTATATATAAAAGAGAAATGGCACTCACTCACTGACTGACTGACTCACTCACTCACTCACTCGCAGAACTAAAAATCTACCGGACCAAAAACGTTCAAATTTGGTAGGTATGTTCAGTTGGCCCTTTAGAGGCGCATCAAGAACGGATTTGAAGAAATTTCCAAAGATACACCCAAAATCTGCGTTTATCCAGCGTTTTCTCAGCTTTATCGAGAACAACTGAACAGAAAATGTTCAAATTTATTTATTTATTTATACATTGATACATAGGTTACAATATAATTCTCAACTATGAATGATGGGGAAAGGAACAACAGGCTTAAAGCTCAAAACTGTTCCTTTCCCAAATTTAGATAGATATAGTCCAAAAATAGGTTACACTTCACAATTTTTGTCCAATTTTGACTCCATTATATTTATAAACTAGGAATCTAGAATTTAGGAAAGTTGAGAACCAATATTTAAATAAGAATACATCACTAAATAATCACTAATAACTGAAAAATACTGTATTATTTAAGTACAATTTAGTACAGAAGCTCAGCTAGGGTGTAATAATGTTGTGTTAGAAGGAATTTGCAATAACGTCAAAGATACGCCCAAAATTAGCGTTTTTGCGCTTTCTCAGCTTTGACTTTCTGATGGAATGAAGCATGCTCAAATGAAAAATGCAGGCGAGCGAAGCGAGCCCGCTGATATCATTTTTGGACGATCCAGTTGGGGGTCCAGGGGGCGGAGCCCCCTGGCTAGACGGATATGGCGAGCGAAGTGAGCCTGACGGCTAGTGTTAATTAGGATCTAAATACCATATGACAATCAAATATTCCACACAATAATCACCAATTCTCCTTATTAATCCCACCATTATCTTATGACCATTACCATAATAATACGGGGGCAATATCGTGACACACTCCGGGTCACATGACCCAATAGGGTCACATATGGGGGGTCACACACATGACCACATCAATCACATATGCCCACTCTCGCTAATGACATACCTGTCCAATGGAGATTCTCACTAATCAGGTTTATATATGTGTATGACTAGCTCCTATCACCCCCCCCCCACAACAGTGCATGGTTGGGGGGTCGAGGTGTCAAGCTATCATTAGTGATATGCATTGATCAGCGGGTGTGAGTATGAAGACATACAGATCAACCTAGATTTGATGTCAGAGATTTGATTATAGTATGGTCTAAGAATGAAAATTATTATTAAATACTATATCACTAATAGTTAAAATTCACTTGCTTTCATTCCACTTGTATACTGGTAGTTCTGTGAACAGTATACCTCGCGCTCAGTAAGTTACATTGACCTGTTGTTATGTTTTCTCAAAAGTATATTAATAATTTATCAATTTAAAATGTCTAGAAAAAATCCTTAATAAACATGAAGCTTTTTGTCCTATCGTACCGTGACGTGTTGTCCCGGAATGTGAGTGTGAGCGCTGTTATCAGGTATGGCTGCCGTCGATACGCCAATCCAATCAACCCATCAGAGAACATTCTGTGTTGTGTTGGCGAAGAATCGGTATGTTGAAATTAACAAAATGAACTATCATAATGCTAATTTCCTACAAACTTAATTTCCCATTTTTCATGATTTTAGAAATCAATTTCTTTTCAATAATATCTGTTGCAATTTTAGAAAAATGTGAAAAAATGTTCTCTATCAATAACTCGAAACTCCAAACTAGAATCATAGCTTCAGCTTATGGAAAGACAAAGTTAGTAGACAACTGTCTACTAACGTTGATGGAAAGATACATTTTCAAGATGTTAAATAATGTTTTTGAACGGGTAGTATTAAAGTCCACTAGAAAGCTGATTTAAGATGAATAATTCTATAGTCTGATTTTCACGGAAGGCTAATATTGGTGATCGAAGGAAACTCCTTTTCCTTTTCTATTATCCTTAAAATGCAGAATTTTAAAAAACCTTAAGTATACGTCAAAAAGGAACATACCTTTCAAATTTCATGAAAATCTATTGCTGCGTTTCGCTGTAAATGCGCAACATATAAACATAAAGAGAAATGCAAAACCGTCGACTTGAATCTTAGACCTCACTTCGCTCGGTCAATTACAATTACTATAGTGAGGTCCACGTTATAATGCCAGTGGATAAAGATAGGAGAAATCGTTGCCGATCCTCTGTCTTGTCATGCCTTCTATAGACGGGAGCTGATACAGGTTTATTGATGTAATAACAGAACTGTTCATTCTCGTTTAAAATGATCAATTATATTTTATTAAGCACGGAATTATATTTTTCAACAATTTCATGATGAATTTTCATAATTGAGATGAAATACCTTGTTAATTAATTACTAATTCTACATTGTTAAAGGTTGATCTGGCAACTGAACAAAGCGAGAAAGAGATAGCGCCATCCGCTTTGTGAATGATAGACAAGAATAGCAATACCATTGTTAATCAAACACTGCCATTATAACGTGGACCTCACTATAGCAAGTAACCCGTGCTCCACAAGGGTCTAATTGAAAACTTGATGAACTGGACCAACTGAGATCTTGGAGAATTTGAAATAGGCCTATAATCATCCTAGGTAAATTTAGACACTATACTTTATATTCAGAACAAGGTAATCAGTTGAGTAGTTCAGATGTGATGATGCGTCATTCGTGTATTTCCTATCCTGTACACGTATAATACAGTTTTTTCCTTATTAAAGTATAGATTATCATTCTAAATTTATTGATTATTACTAAACAAAAATCCGATGTTAGGTGCTGCGAATCACTCCGAAGGCTGATTTGTGCTTTCTTGTATTTAATAAACTTTTTTTGAAGCTTGAAAGCAAATATTTCAAGATGGTCAAAACATATTCAAAACGGGTTCAAAATTTTTTCTGCTTTTAAAACTATTCATTATTGTCAGGATCAATTCACAATTGATAACATTTATTTCAAATATACTAACCATTGTTTGAATAAAAGATTCCATTTTAAATTATAAGTTTAAGATTTAGAAACAGTTAAGTCTCTACTCCTACTGGCGAACAAGTGTTTCATTTATGCCAGTAGTTCTTCACCTCCAGCCGTATTTTTCAGATAGTTGATATAGATATTTAGAATAATAATTATTGTTTTTTCTGTTTGTCACATCTCTGTGTTTTGGTGAAATAAATTGAATTGAATTGGAAAAAAATTGAATATGGTACTAGACTACTCCAGACACACTGTACTACAAGTTTGGACATCTTCATTCGTGAACTACAATAGAATAGTACTCGTTAAGCAAATGGCTGGCTAAGATTCGAAATGGTGGAACGAAGCTACTGAGAAGTTCTGTGATTGGCTGTTAAGTTCACTCACAGTTGTTAGGAGTCGTCGATGGGAGGAGCTAAGAAGTGGGAGGGAAATGGCCGATAGCTGAACCGTCAATCTGTTCTGATATCCAATCACTGCACAGGGATACACTCTTAATTGTAACTGGCATTATTGAAAGTTTACTTGAATTTAGTAAAGATATGTGAATTCGTAATCACACATCATTGTGTGAAAAAGAACTTCCAAATTTATTTTTCATCATTTTTCCTCGGTTAATGACAACTAAGACACTTGAGCCCGGTTGCACAAAAGCTGGTTAAATTTCAACCATGATTAATTCCACGAGGACCAATCAGAGGAGGCTTTTTTGAAAAGAAGGATTCTCTGATTGGTTTTCATGGAATTAACTATGATTGACTATGATTGAATCTTTTTGAATGGCCATTTCCCATCAAATCTAAAAACAGCTAAGGTAATACCTATTTTTAAGAGTGGATCGAATAGAGAAATTTCAAATTATAGACCC
Source organism: Nilaparvata lugens (assembly GCF_014356525.2). Taxonomy (NCBI): domain Eukaryota; kingdom Metazoa; phylum Arthropoda; class Insecta; order Hemiptera; family Delphacidae; genus Nilaparvata; species Nilaparvata lugens. The sequence continues at coordinate 12,354,940 of NC_052515.1, forward strand.
ATCTCACTGCTTTCAGTGTTCTCAAAAATTCTAGAGAAACTTTTTAAGAAAAGATTAATGAGCTTTTTCAATAAAGTGAACTATTTTAATAGAAACCAATTTGGATTTCAGGAGGGCTTGAACACAGAACAGGCATTATATAAGTTTATGTCAGATATTTATCACAGCATCAACACACCACATAAAAATAGAACATCTGGTCTATTCTTGGACATCCGAAAGGCTTTCAACACAGTTGAGCACAGCACCTTGTTGAATAAGCTTCATGCTTCTGGTGTCCGTGGTGTTACCAACATGTGGTTAAAATCATACTTGATGGATAGAAAGCAGTATGTGTCTATTTCGGGTTGTGATAGTGAGCTGACAACAGTTAAATACGGCGTTCCACAAGGATCCGTTTTGGGCCCTATATTGTTTTTAGTCTACATAAATGATTTGTTTTCCCACAAATTTTTTGGATCAATTACATCTTTTGCCGATGACACAGCCCTAGCGTATTCTGCTAAAAATGAAGAAGAACTGCATGAAATGATGCAGCTGGATTTGTTTGATTTGCGATTCTGGTTCAACTGTAACAAACTAGCACTAAATGCGAGCAAGACTTCCTATATAAACTTTTCATTATCATCACCATTTAGTTTCACTGATCCTGTCAGGTATCATCAGGTCGGTTGCAGATCTGTGAGTTGTGACTGTGAGATAATTCAACAATCTGACTCTATTAAATATCTTGGGCTAATATTGGATCAAAGTCTAAATTGGGATTTGCATGTGAATAAAGTAAAAGGGTACCTCTTATACTTGGTTAGGACTTTCTATCAACTGCGTCAATTCTTCCCTGTAAATATTCTTCGTGTAATGTATTTCTCTTTCTTCAATAGTAGGCTGGAATACGGAATCTCATGTTATGCATCTACCTTCATGTCTCATTTTAAAAATCTTATAGTCCTACAAAAATCAATTGTTAGAATAATGTTTGGAGCTAATAGACGAACGCATACTTTCCCAATATTCAGGTTTTTTGGAATTCTACCTTTCAGATACATGTATGTACTGAAAGTTTTATCTTTGTTTTATAAAATGAGTGGGGATAGGAATCAAATGGGGAATCTTGAACAAAATCAGCAGATAACTAGGCAAACTACAAGGATGCTAATCAGACTCCCCAAACCAAACAGCACTACCTTCCAGAGATGCTTTTTATTCCTTGGACCTAAATTCTTCAATATTCTCCCAGATGAGATTAGAAAGCTACAGAATCTCAAGAAATTCCTAAAACAAACGAAGAGTTGGCTATGGCTTCATTCACCATTAGAAGTAGAAGACTTATTCAAAGTAGTAAGCTGAGAAACACATGGTGCTAATATCTAATCCATTATTGAATATGAATTTCAGTGTAGTATGGTCTTTTTACTGTAGTTACTTCTGTATCCTTTAAAGTTTAACCTTTGCTTTGAGCTTTGATCTGCAAACATTGTTTTATTTATCGCTGTTATGTCTCATCTTTTATTTTTCATTTTTTCCCCTCTCTTGTCATGAATTATGTTGAACAAAATTATACTGGTGATTCTTCCTCCCATTTTTTCGCAGTTTTAACGACATTTCATAATATAAGTATATTTAAAGAGAGGAAATGCTACAATCAATCAATAAAATTACTTGATGATGGTGATTGAATGTGTGTGTGTTTGTGTGTGTGTGTGTAGGCTTTTTTCTCCTCCTATTCCCGATTCAACCTCAACTCCTGCTCACGGACAAGTGCTTCATGAAGCACTTTGTGAGCAGTTATTGTTCACATTAATATTATATTATATATTATTATATTATATACTATTACTTACAATCTATTATTAAATTTTAGATGGATTATTGTTGTATTTGTCAAGCTAGACTCTATTTGGTTTCTGTATATGTATTTATGAGTGTGAATAAATTTGAATTTGAAAATTTGAATTTGAATTTGAATTTGATTAAAATTTAAACGGCTTTTGTGCAACCGGCACTTAGTCATTCTCATTCTTATTCCCATATAATACTTTATCACCAAATGATTTAAGATGAAGAAGAAGATTGGAAGCTGGAGTGCCAATTATTCATTACACTTTTTTGGACAACTGAATTTTTGCCATGAATTGAAGAGACTTGAAATGTTGTCAAAAATCCACTTTATTTGAATGAAAATTAACATTTTACAGTTATTCATATACAGTTACAGGACATATTATATTGTGTTCTGGTACTGAGTATTGTACAACAAATTTGTATCCCAACTGACAGCAACTTTCTGTAAATTTGTTGTTGTGATGTTGACAATATCAACTCGTTTTCATGCTTCACACAACAAGTTACATAGTTCATAATTACTGATAACTTACCCAGTGACTAACGGAAATAGAAATAAAACCAAGACAGCTAGTAAATTGTTTCATCAAATAGCGAAACTTAATTTTGATGAAAGTACTGACCACTTATTCGATTAACAATAAAATACGATGCAATTGCTCACCGCTCTAAAACGCTGCTTTTCTTCTCTCAAATTCTTCTTCACCCACAATCACTCTCTCTCTCTATTTCTCTCCCATTCACTCTCTCCTTCTCACGTTCGTTCTCACACTATCTCTCACTCTATCAACCTCCCTCCCACCCACTCACTCACACACTCTCTCTCTCAGAGAGCAATCAGAACTCAGAGCAATCTTCCGTTTTCAGGACTTCAATATAATCGGAATTTCCGAATCATTTTTGAAGCCTAGTATTTCATCAAATTTTGTTGCATTGCCTGGATATAATCTTTTCCGGAATGATAGATTAAATAAAGCTTGTGGGGGTGTAGCAATTTATGTGAAAGAAGGTATCAAAACAAAAGTTTTAATCACATCTAAACAAGAGTATTGTTCCAGACCAGAGTTTATGCTACTTGAATTATCCTTATCTAGTACTGATAAATTACTCGTTGGTATCTGTTATCGCCCACCAAAAATAGGTCATTTCACAGATTTCGAAAGTGCCTTGCTTTCTCTTATGCCTTGTTATAACCGTATACTAGTTATGGGGGATATGAACACCGACTTGAACATGACAAATCGTAACTTTGACTACTTTCAACTGACTACAATTTTCCAATGCCTAAACATGACTATTTTACCTCTCGATCCAACTCATCATACTAATGAATCAGACACACTCATTGACCTTCTCATTGTTAGTGATCCCAATGAGGTTGTTCAAGCAGGCCAAATCTCAGTCCCAGCTATTTCTAGACATGATTTGATCTACTGTGTACTTTCCCATAAGATACCCAAGCCAGAACAGAAAATTATCACTTATAGAGACTTCAAAAACTTTGATGAAGCCGCCTTCCTGACTGATGTGGCTCAGACTCCATGGCATCAAATTGAAGCATTACCCTCAGTTGATGACATGATCAAGACTTTCGAGAATTGGACTTTGACTTTGTATGACAAACATGCACCTTATGTGACAAGGAGGATTAATAGAAAACGACGAGTACCGTGGATGACTGAAGACATACTTAAGATGATGGGACGTAGAGACAAAGCACATAGAAAATTTAAAAAGACATTTGACTTGGACAGTTTGATAGAGTATAGGAGCCTTAGAAATAGGGTTAAACAGGAATTACGGAACTCAAAGATTAGGTACTTGAATTCGTTTATGACAAACAATAGACAAGACTCTAAATCACTTTGGCAGGGAATAAAAGAATTCGGGCTTGGCAAAGAGAAATCGAATCCACAAATTGACTTACCATTGAATAATATAAATGACCATTCGTTTCACACTCTAACCAACGCGACGAAGTTGTCATTGCTAATCACATTGATGATCTTGAAGAGCAGGTTACAAACTTAGATTTACCAATCACTGATCAATTTCATTTCCATCCAATCTCAGAAGAAGACACTTTCAGAGCAATTCAACGTATTCATAGTAATGCTATGGGTGTAGACAAAATTCCTATTAAATTTATCAAGAAGATGTTATTTGCTGTTTTACCAACCATTACATACATTTTCAACAAGTCACTTGAAGAAGGCATTTTCCCTGAAAACTGGAAGTTTGCTCTGGTTCGCCCTCTAAATAAAGTTCCATCACCCAATAAAGTTGAGGATTTTAGACCAATCAGTATTTTACCTGCATTGTCCAAAGTGCTAGAAAGACTCATTCATGCTCAAGTTGTAAAATTTCTAGACAACAATAGTAAGCTTCATAACTTTCAATCAGGCTTTAGAAAATTCCATTCAACTGAGACAGCTCTGCTTCGTGTCACTGATGATATAAGGTTAGCTATGGACCAAAGAAAATGCACCATCCTCACCCTATTTGATTTTTCTAAAGCATTCGATACTGTTGATCATACAGTCCTTCTGAATAAGTTGGCTATTCTTGGTTTCAGTCACAACTCGTTAGTTTGGTTTAAATCCTATCTATTAGGTAGGAAACAATGTGTATCTGTCGGTGACAAAAAGTCAACTTGGAAAAACGTTATGCATGGAGTACCACAAGGTTCAATTTTAGGCCCTCTCCTCTTCACTTTGTATGCTAATGACCTTTCTTCCATTATCAAATTCTCCAGTCTCCATACTTATGCAGACGACCTTCAAATCTATTTAAGCTGTCCCATAACAAAAATTAATGAAACAGTTGGAATAATGAATCAGGATATCAATTCGATAGTGGAATGGACAAAGAAAAATGGCCTTAAGCTTAATCCCAACAAAACACAACCCATTATAATTGGATATTCTCGTCTTATAAACAATATTGACCTTGAATCGATTCACAAAATTAGTGTAGACGGTAATGACATTCCTTACTGTAGCTCAGTTAAAAATTTAGGCATTATTATGAATAATACTCTTGACTGGTCAGAACAAGTGAACAAAACTTGTAAAAAGGTATTCTCAGCCATGCATGCATTGAAGAAAATGCACGATATCCTCCCTAGAAACATTAAATTATTATTGGTTCAATCTCTCATCTTCCCACATTTAATGTATTGTAATTCTGTTCTTAACGATATGCAAGTCACTCTGAATGATAAACTACAGCGTTGCCAAAATTATTGTCTACGTTTCGTCTACTCTCTCCAACGCCATGATCATATCACCCCAGCCCACATTGCTAGTTCAACATTAAAGCTTCCCGATCAGAGGCTTTTTCGAATAGTCAAGCTTGTTAGAGATATCTTGATATACGGTAATCCGAACTATTTTAAAGATGATTTCAAATTTGTCTCTGAAGGTAGGAGGATAGATGCTTCACATACTAGAACCGGAGAAAGTACTTTAAGGATACCCAATCATCGAACTACTATTTTCACAAAATCCTTCTTAGTCAGTGCCTGTCGTGCATGGAATGCACTTCCTGTTTCTATCAGGTCCATCGAGAGCCGAGCGAGCTTCATCCTAACTTTAAAAAAACATCTTTTGGAACAAATGACTGAAACTGTCCGGCCCTAGAACGATCACATGACATCCATCCCCCACCCATCCCACAAATACAAACCTTTAAACCATGTTATAGAACGAATTGTATATATATATATTATATAAACTCATGTTATTTCAATTATCCACTGCATAATGCTGTATATTACTGAAAGTTGATACCCTGATCTACTTTCAGCCTACTTCATTTTATTAATCAATTTTTGATCTTATCTACCTATATAATTATTTTACTTTATCAATTTTCTGTTTTTTTTTCTCTTCAATATTCATATTGATTAAAACTTTTACAATATTTCCATTAATAAATAAATCCTTAGTTTAAATAACGAAATTAACGTTTTGGTAGAGAGTTAGTGGGGAGGATATTTTTTATATTCTTCCCAAAGAATGGACATTGATATGTCCAAAGCTCCGCCAATTTATGTAGATGCATAACAATATGATTATTATCTATAGTTATTATATACAAATTGCTTTTTCATATAATATACAGTTCAATAGTATTTTCTTAGTCTATATTATGTAAATTCATCTATAACTTTGCTGTATTGTAAGCTATTGTATACAAGTGTATAAGCCAGTATATATTGTAATCTACATAAATAAAGTACTCAATCAATCAATCAATCAATCAATCTCCTTGATACCCTCTCTGAGAATGGACTTCTCAAGGTCAAAACTTCACCGTTTCATGTGAAAACATTACAGTAGTACCTTAACTTTCGCATATTTCGACATTTTCTTGCTCAGTATTATTGTAGAACTCTTTAGTTCAATATATTTACGATTAACGCTAGAACATAAGTTGAATTGTGTATTGTTGAACACATGAATAAAGGAATCTGAATCTGAATCACTCTCTATCTCTCTTACTCTCACTCACTCACTCACAGTACCTAACCTTTTTCTTTTAGTCTCTCTTACTCATTCCCTGTACCTTTTCCTTTTTCTCTTTAGTCTCTGCTGCTCAACTCGGACTCACTCTCTCTCTTTCTTTCACTCTCCGTTATCCTTTTTCTTTTCAGTCTTCCCTGCTCAATTCGCAGCTTGCTAGTGTCTCTTTTTTGTTAATTGGGAAAACACAGATTAATTGCAGCCGTCCCGTAGCACCTGGTACCCGTAATGTCTGTCGTTTATTTAGTGACTAACTGGACGTTTTTCTTCCAATTAAAGCACTCTGTAGTTCAGCCGACTGCAACAGGCAATCCGGTAACTGACGATTAAATTCGAGTTTTACTGGTTTTTAGTGTGTAGTTGCTATTAGCGCAGTTGATGGACAATTAAATTAAACTAAATTATTTATTCAAATTAACAATTTTATACTGTTTTCTCTCCATTTTGTTCAGTGGAGGGGATTGATCGAAGCTATGATTGTTCAATTTATTTTTTATTCTTTTCAGACATAACGTTAACAAATACAATTAACAATCCAATTAAATTAAATCAAATTATTTATTTAAATTAACAATTTTATACTGTTTTCTCTCCATTTTGTTCAGTGTAGGGGATGATCGAAGCTATGATTGTTCAATTTATTTTTTATTCTTTTTAGACATAACGTTAACAAATACAATTAACAATCCAATTAAACTTTTTAGACTGTTCTATCTCTATCCCGTTCATTAGAGTGTATGATTAAAACAATGATTGTTTCATCAATATATTTCATTTATTACTTATGATGCTTACTTGCGATACTTACAAATCATATCATTGAATAAATTCATAAAAAATGAAAATATCCCTTACCATGCGAAGTTAGGACTTATTTAATGAGTGTCTTCTTGAAAAATAATAGAATGTACGGTACTAGAATTTCTATAATAGAATGAATAACTTGAATACAGGTTACGAAAAAATAGATTCCTTGAAATTGTTTCTACTTCTCAATCTTATTGAATCAACTGTACTTCGTAATGAATCACACATTAGAAGCCATATCAGGAGAACGAGTGTTTAAGGAACAATAAGGCTAGTTTCACACTCTTTCGGTTCGTTTCGTTTTCGATTCGTATTCGGCAAATTCCGATAAGTGTGAAACGTAATTCGGTTTGAATTCGGTACCGAATAGAAACCGCATAGAACCGAACGCCCACTTGACTCTAACAAATTCCATCAGGTTTCAATTCGTTGCTAGCGAGAGGCTCTTTTCACACACCGATAAGTGTGAAACGATGATTCGGTTTGAATTCGGTACCGAATAGCAACCGCATAGCACCGAACGCCCCCTCGATACGAATAGGTTTCATTATATTCGAATTCGTTGCTAGGGAAACAGGAAAAAACAAAGCCTTTTACACACGCTTGCTTTTTTTGTTTTTATTTTAACCTGATATATCGTGATTATCTGGTTCAAAATTTAAAGTCAATTCATTTCTGTTAGTTCACAGAAACATTATTTCTCAATGAATAGTTTGCTAAAAAATATGAAAGATATAAATTAAAACTTGATGAGAATTTTTATTTTTTTATTTTTCCATGAATATTAATTACATTATTTCATCAATGGAGAGAAGAGATGAAGTTTTTTATACCATGTGTCAAAACAAGGAACAAATTTTCAATCAAAAAAATAATCTCTCTGAACTTCCAAAATTAACATAATCAAAAAGAAACTATTTAAATAATTCACTATTTTTAATCAACTTTAAAATTTTGTTGTTCAAGAAATAACATCTTACAATTTGACACCAACTGTTATATTTAAATATACCAGCATGAACTGTGAAAATCCAAACACAGCTGTGTTTGAGAAGAAAATATCTAATTAGAACCGTACGAATTAAAACCTGACATGTATGAAAGCCTCATTCGTTTTCGGAAACGAGCCGAACCGAACCGAAAACGAACCGAACCGAATGAATCCGAAAGCGTGTGAAGCTAACCTAATACACATAATTTATTTCTCAAACAAGAATCTATTCACCTTTTGACTGAGTCAGCTGGTTCATTCAATTTAAGAGTTTATCTTCAGTTTTATTAGAAGTCTTCTTGTAGGACAACTATATTAATAGATAATTGATGAATTCCACTATTTCATAAAAATATGATATTCCATAACTCCTACCATATTCTCAATTATCCACATTCACATTTGTTATTCGCGTAGTTGAAGTTCAATAGAAAAATAATGAAGAGAATGAATGTAACAGTAGTAAAGCTGAGAGAGAGAGAGATAGAGTTCATCACTATTGATCCCGGCACGGTTGGTACCTGACGAGTGGAAAAAGAAGAAGTTGCATAAGAAAAGGAAGAAGATGAAGAAAAATAAGAAGCATAGAGGAGAGAATAGAAGAAGAAGAGGCACAAGTAGAAAGAGGAGAAGAAGAAAAAAGAAGACGAGACGTATTCTCCCATCCAGCTGAACGCTATTCACTCATTCATCAAAACATACACACTCCTTCACCTATCACCTTCTCTCTAACTCGCACTCACCCTATCTCTCTCTCTTACTCTCACTCTCTCTCTCAATCACACTCACGCTCTGTCTCTCTCTCGCTGACTCAGACTCTCAAACAATCGCAATCACGCTCACTACCTCTCTCTCGTTAACTCTGACTCTCAAACACACTTTCTCTCTCGCAAACTCTGACTCTCAAACACACTCTCTCTCTCTCGCTAACTCTGACTCTCAAACACACACTCTCTCTCTCTCCCCCTCTCTCAATCGTACTATCACACTATCTCTCTCACTCTGACTTAATCAAACACATTCTTTCACTCACACTCTCTCTCTCTCTCAATCTCTCAATCGTATTCTCACTCTATCTCTCTCTTGCTCACTCTGACTCTCAAAGACACTCTCTCCCTCGCTTACTCTTACTCTCAAACACACTCTCTCTCACTCTCCCCCTCTCTCAATCGTACTATCACACTATCTCTCTCACTCTGACTTAATCAAACACATTC